>NC_052334.1:5545610-5765610 GCF_016432855.1 Salvelinus namaycush | reverse complement strand
TGTTTGTTTGCTTTTGTTGTTCCCCATCGGCTGTGGAATAATTGTTGGAGTTTAGGTTATTTGAGATATTCCAGTCAGTACATGTTTAAATTCATTATGATTAATAATGCTATCCTACCTCCGGTATTGTTGATGTGCTGTAAGTTCCTATAGACCCAGTTTTAGAAGTAGAGATAAGAGCCCTCGGGGTATTATGTACAAATAGCACAGTAAACCAGAAACATTGTATGTTTATTTAATCCTTATTCAATTACCTGTCATTCAACATTGTTCAGCCTGTGAATTATTAGCTGGGCCTTAGGAGGCAGAATAATGTAATTTCTGTAGTTTATCAATCTTATCAGACTTTATTACTGCATGGCGTTTCTCCTTTGATGCTGGATTAGAATAGTGAGTGTGTCTGGGGCGTATTGAATACCGATCGTCCTCTCTTTATTTGTATTACAAACTATATTTATTACTCTCTTTCTCTCTCTCTGTTTGTCTCTCTCTCTGTTTGTCTCTCTCTCTCTCTCTCTCTCTCTCTCTCTCTCTCTCTCTCTCTCTCTCTCTCTCTCTCTCTCTCTCTCTCTCTCTCTCTTTCTCTCTCTCTGTTTCTCTTCCTTTCTGTTTCTCTCTCTCTCTGTTTCTCTCCGTCGACTCTCTCTTTTTCTACTTCAACCACACATCCTTGCTCCTGCTCCCTTTTGTCTCCCTCTATCCTTCCCTCTTTCTCTCCTCCCGTGGGTGTTTATAGGTGCGTTTGTTTGGTGTCATATGTTTGGAGATACCCTCACTGCAGCCTCTGCATTATTGACTACCAGGAAGAGTGTCCTCTGTCACTGTAGCCATGTCTAATGGAGACGGTAGGTTTCTAATGGAGACTGTAGGTGTCTAATGGAGATGGTAGATGTCTAATGGCGACTGTAGATGTCTAATGGAGATGGTAGATGTCTAATGGAGACGGTAGACGTCTAATGGAGACGGTAGACGTCTAATGGAGACGCTAGATGTCTAGTGGAGATGGTAGGTGTCTAATGGAGACGGTAGGTGTCTAATGGAGACGGTAGATGTCTAATGGAGACGGTTGATGTCTAATGGAGATGGTAGATGTCTAATGGAGACGGTAGATGTCTAATGGAGATGGTAGATGTCTAATGGAGACTGTAGGTGTCTAATGGAGATGGTAGATGTCTAATGGCGACTGTAGATGTCTAATGGAGATGGTAGATGTCTAATGGAGACGGTAGACGTCTAATGGAGACGGTAGACGTCTAATGGAGACGCTAGATGTCTAGTGGAGATGGTAGGTGTCTAATGGAGACGGTAGGTGTCTAATGGAGACGGTAGATGTCTAATGGAGATGGTTGATGTCTAATGGAGATGGTAGATGTCTAATGGAGACGGTAGATGTCTAATGGAGATGGTAGATGTCTAATGGAGATGGTAGGTGTCTAATGGAGATGGTTGATGTCTAATGGAGACGGTAATGGAGATGGTTGATGTCTAATGGAGACGGTAGGTTTCTAATGGAGACGGTAGGTTTCTAATGGAGACGGTAGGTTTCGAATGGAGACGGTAGATATCTAATGGAGACGGTAGATGTCTAATGGAGACGGTTGTCTAATGGAGACGGTAGATGTCTAATGGAGACTGTAGATGTCTAATGGAGACGGTAATGAAGACGGTAGGTGTCTAATGGAGACGGTAGATGTCTAATGGAGACAGTAGGTGTCTAATGGAGACGTTAATGGAGACGGTAGATGTCTAATGGAGACGGAAGATATCTAATGGAGATGGTAGATGTCTAATGGAGATGGTAGATGTCTAATGGAGATGGTAGATGTCTAATGGAGACGGTAGGAGTCTAATGGAGATGGTAGATGTCTAATGGAAATGGTAGATGTCTAATGGAGACGGTAGATGTCTAATAGAGATGGTAGTTGTCTAATGGAGATGGTAGATGTCTAATAGAGATGGTAGATGTCTAATGGAGACGGTAGGTGTCTAATGGAGACGGTAGATGTCTAATGGAGACGGTAGGTGTCTAATGGAGACGGTAGATGTCTAATGGAGACGGTAGAGGTCTAATGGAGACGGTAGGTGTCTAATGGAGATGGTAGGTGTCTAATGGAGACGTTAATGGAGACGTTAATGGAGACGGTAGATGTCTAATGGATACTGTAGATGTCTAATGGAGATGGTAGATGTCTAATGGAGATGGTAGATGTCTAATGGAGATGCTAGATGTCTAATGGAGATGGTTGATGTCTAATGGAGACTGTAGATGTCTAATGGAGATGGTAGATGTCTAATGGAGATGGTAGATGTCTAATGGAGACTGTAGATGTCTAATGGAGACGGTAGATGTCTAATGGAGACGGTAGATATCTAATGGAGATGGTAGATATCTAATGGAGACGGTTGATATCTAATGGAGACAGTAGGTGTCTAATGGAGACGATAGATGTCTAATGGAGACGGTAATGGAGACGGTAGATGTCTAATGGAGACGGAGATTGTCTAATGGAGATGGTAGATGTCTAATGGAGATGGTAGATGTCTAATGGAGACTGTAGATGTCTAATGGAGACTGTAGATGTCTAATGGAGATGGTAGATGTCTAATGGAGACTGTAGATGTCTAATGGAGACGGTAGATATCTAATGGAGACGGTAGATATCTAATGGAGACGGTAGATGTCTAATGGAGATGGTAGGTGTCTAATGGAGACGTTAATGGAGACGTTAATGGAGATGGTAGATGTCTAATGGATACTGTAGATGTCTAATGGAGACTGTAGATGTCTAATGGAGATGGTAGATGTCTAATGGAGATGTTAGATGTCTAATGGAGACTGTAGATGTCTAATGGAGACGGTAGATATCTAATGGAGACGGTAGATATCTAATGGAGACGGTTGATATCTAATGGAGACAGTAGGTGTCTAATAGAGACGATAGATGTCTAATGGAGACGGTAATGGAGACGGTAGATGTCTAATGGAGATGGTAGATGTCTAATGGAGATGCTAGATGTCTAATGGAGATGGTTGATGTCTAATGGAGACTGTAGATGTCTAATGGAGATGGTAGATGTCTAATGGAGATGGTAGATGTCTAATGGAGACTGTAGATGTCTAATGGAGACGGTAGATGTCTAATGGAGACGGTAGATATCTAATGGAGATGGTAGATATCTAATGGAGACGGTTGATATCTAATGGAGACAGTAGGTGTCTAATGGAGACGATAGATGTCTAATGGAGACGGTAATGGAGACGGTAGATGTCTAATGGAGACGGAGATTGTCTAATGGAGATGGTAGATGTCTAATGGAGATGGTAGATGTCTAATGGAGACTGTAGATGTCTAATGGAGACGTTAATGGAGACGTTAATGGAGATGGTAGATGTCTAATGGAGATGGTAGATGTCTAATGGAGATGTTAGATGTCTAATGGAGACTGTAGATGTCTAATGGAGACGGTAGATATCTAATGGAGACGGTAGATATCTAATGGAGACGGTTGATATCTAATGGAGACAGTAGGTGTCTAATAGAGACGATAGATGTCTAATGGAGACGGTAATGGAGACGGTAGATGTCTAATGGAGATGGTAGATGTCTAATGGAGACTGTAGATGTCTAATGGAGACGGTAGATATCTAATGGAGACGGTAGATATCTAATGGAGACGGTAGATGTCTAATGGAGACGGTAGATGTCTAATGGAGACGGTAGGTGTCTAATGGAGACGGTAGGTGTCTAATGGAGACGGTAGGTGTCTAATGGAGACGGTAGATGTCTAATGGAGACGGTAATGGAGACGGTAGATGTCTAATGGAGACGGTAGATGTCTAATGGAGATGGTAGATGTCTAATGGAGACAGTAGGTGTCTAATGGAGACGATAGATGTCTAATGGAGACGGTAATGGAGATGGTAGATGTCTAATGGAGACGGTAGGAGTCTAATGGAGATGGTAGATGTCTAATGGAAATGGTAGATGTCTAATGGAGACGGTAGATGTCTAATAGAGATGGTAGTTGTCTAATGGAGATGGTAGATGTCTAATGGAGATGGTAGATGTCTAATGGAGACAGTAGGTGTCTAATGGAGACGGTAGATGTCTAATGGAGACGGTAGGTCTCTAATGGAAACGGTAGGTGTGTTAATGTAAGGATACAAACTGTCAACATGTCTCCATAAGACCAGCAGTGTGACTGAGGTCTTCATTTAGCTTGGATTCTACAGTGAAAACAGACAGGGGCATATACAGTTGAAGTCGGAAGTTTACATACACCTTAGCCAAATACATTTAAACTCAGTTTTTCAGAATTATCTACATTTAATCCGAGTAAAAATGCCCTGTTTTAGGTCAGTTAATCACCACTTTATTTTAAGAATGTGAAATTTCAGAATAATACCAGAGAGAATGATTTATTTCAGCTTTTATTTCTTTCATCACATTCCCTTTGTTCAGAAGTTTACATACACTCAATTAGTATTTGGTAGCATTGCCTTTAAATTGTTTAATTTGGGTCAAACGTTTTTGGTAGCTTTTCACATGCTTCCCGCAATAGGTTGTGTGAATTTTTGCCCGTTCCACCTGACAGAGCTGGTGTAACTGAGTCAGGTTTGTAGGTCTCCTTGCTCGCACACGCTTTTTCAGTTCTGCCCACAAATTTTCTATGGGATTGAGGTCAGGGCTTTGTGATGGCCACTCCAAAACCTTGACTTTGTTGTCCTTAAGCCATTTTGCCACAACTTAGGAATTATGCTTGGGGTCATTGTCCATTTGGAAGACCCATTTGCGACCAAGCTTTAACTTCCTGACTGATGTCTTGAGATGTTGCTTCAATATATCCTCATAATTTTCCTGCCTCATGATGCCATCTATTTTGTGAAGTGCACCAGTCCCTCCTGCAGCAAAGCACCCTCACGTTTGGGATGATGTTCTTCGGCTTGAAAGCCTCCCCCTTTCTCCTCCTAAGATAACGATGGACATTATGGCGAACCACACTATTTTTGTTTCATTAGACCAGAGGACATTTCTCCAAAAAGTACGATCTTTGTCCCCATGTACAGTTGCATACCGTTATCTGGCTTTTTTATGGCTATTTTGGAGCAGTGGCTTCTTCCTAGCTGAGAGGTCTTTCAAGTTATGTAGATATAGGACTCAATTTACTGTGGCTATAGATACTTTTGTACCTGTTTCCTCAAGCATCTTCACAAGGTCCTTTGCTGTTGTTCTGGGATTGATTTGCACTTTTCGCATTAAAGTACGTTCCTCTCTAGGAGACAGAACGCGTCTCCTTCCTGAGCGGTATGACGGCTTCGTGGTCCTATGGTGTTTATACTTGCGTACTATTGTTTCTACAGATGAACGTAGTACCTTCAGGCATTTGGAAATTGCTCCACAGGATGAACCAGACTTGTGGAGGTCTAAAAAATTAAATCTGAGGTCTTGGATTATTTATTTCGATTTTCCCATGATGTCAAGCAAAGAGGCACTGAGTTTGAAGGTAGGCCTTGAAATAAATCCACAGGTACACCTCCAATTGATTCAAAATATGTCAATTAGCCTATCAGAAGCTTCTAAAGCCATGACATAATTTTCTGTAATTTTCCAAGCTGTTTAAAGGCACAGTCAACTTAGTGTATGAAAACTTCTGACCCACTGGAATTGTGATACAGTGAATTATAAATTAAATAATCTGTCTGTAAACAATTGTTGTAAAAATGACTTGTGTCATGCAGAAAGTAGATGCCCGAACCAACTTGTCAAAACTATAGTTTGTTAACAAGAAATTTGTGGAGTGGTTGAAAAATGAGTTTTAATAAATGACTCCTACCTAAGTGTATGTACACTTCCGACTTCAGCTGTACATCTGTACTTTACTGTGATGCTGTGCTACCAGATTTGAATAATATCTGTTTTAACACCACATGGAACTTAATCTAACTCTTTTTGCGTTACTGAGCTAAATGCCAACACAGTGTTTTAGTTCCAAAAATCACTGTAGGTCATAACAAGCCCATGTCCACAGTTTGCAGCTGAAGAAGTTTGATAGAACAACAGCAGAGTCATGTCGATAATTCAAGAAGACGCTTTACTGGCTCAAGGTGACGGTGTTTACGTCTCTATGGGGATGGAACAAGCTTATTCCTCCAGTGGAATCAAACATTTTGTGTGTGTGTTTAGTGCACACTGGCAGGTATACTTCCTTAAATAGAGAGGGAGAGAGAGAGAGAGGACAAACTGCCTCAGCCCTGAGTCCCAATCCCATATATTACAAACATATTTAAACAGCCCAGTATGATTTATGTTTGGCTCCGTTAAAGGGAAGGCCGCTCTAATTGTCTTTGTAGGCTGGCTGAGTTGTGTGTTCCACCGTGTCAACTTAATACATGGCCACTTCCCTTTTAATGGCTTAATAAAGTGGAGCCTTTTTTATGCCTCTCTTCTGAGTGGGCTCCTCTTAAAGTCAGCAAGGGTGCTGATGTCTTAGACACTAATCTTCCTTGTCTTGGGTGAAGTTGTCCTATTAATGGGCTTTTCTTCTAGGGAAAATGTGTGAGAGGGATGTGTGTGTGTGTGCGTGTGTGTGCAAGTGTGTTAATGTGTGTATGCAAGTATTTCAGGGTAACTGCCCATTCCACACGATTTCATTCATCTGCATCTATGTGGACAGTGTGGTAGAAAATCACACTTGAGCCCAGTGCTTAGTTGTGTGCTTCATTCTACATGGTTTCATTATCTAAAAACCTAATTCCGCTTTGACTTTATTTGGTATTGTATTTAAGCCAGTGACACGCAATCACAATTTAATCAATTTTAAATGCAGGCTATAACACAACAAAATGTGAGAAAAAGTAAAAGGGTGAGTACTTCCTGAAGGCAGTGTAGCTCTTTGTCTCGCTGCATTCATCTTCATTGTCCAGGACATTTCTATAATCTATTTATTGAATTATGTGATAGCCTTGGTTGCAAGGTGATTATATCTTAATAAAAACTTTTGGGCACATCTGCGGTGTATTCGGTTAGTATTCAGACCCTTTGACTTTTTTCACATTTTGTTACTGTAAAGCCTTATTCTAAAATGTATTTAAAAAAAAATCCTCATCAATCTACACACAATAACATACTGCACTGTTGGAGCTAGAACACAATCATTTAGCTAGGTATTACTGCACTGTTGGAGCTAGAAACACAAGCATTTAGCTAGGTATTACTGTTGGAGCTAGAAACACAATCATTTAGCTAGATATTACTGTTGGAGCTAGAAACACAATCATTTAGCTAGGTATTACTGCACTGTTGGAGCAAGAAACACAAGCATTTAGCTAGGTATTACTGTTGGAGCTAGAAACACAATCATTTAGCTTGGTATTACTGCACTGTTGGAGCTAGAAACACAAGCATTTAGCTAGGTATTACTGTTGGAGCTAGAAACACAAGCATTTAGCTAGGTATTACTGCACTGTTGGAGCTAGAAACACAAGCATTTAGCTAGGTATTACTGTTGGAGCTAGAAACACAATCATTTAGCTAGATATTACTGTTGGAGCTAGAAACACAATCATTTAGCTAGGTATTACTGCACTGTTGGAGCAAGAAACACAAGCATTTAGCTAGGTATTACTGTTGGAGCTAGAAACACAATCATTTAGCTTGGTATTACTGCACTGTTGGAGCTAGAAACACAATAATTTAGCTAGGTATTACTGTTGGAGCTAGAAACACAAGCATTTAGCTAGGTATTACTGCACTGTTGGAGCTAGAAACACAAGCATTTAGCTAGGTATTACTGTTGGAGCTAGAAACACAAGCATTTAGCTAGGTATTACTGTTAGAGCTAGAAACACAAACATTTAGCTAGGTATTACTGCACTGTTGGAGCTAGAAACACAAGCATTTAGCTAGGTATTACTGTTGGAGCTAGAAACACAAGCATTTAGCTAGGTATTACTGTTAGAGCTAGAAACACAAGCATTTAGCTAGATATTACTGCACTGTTGGAGCTAGAAACACAAGCATTAGCTAGGTATTACTGCACTGTTGGAGCTAGAAACACAAGCATTTAGCTAGGTATTACTGTTGGAGCTAGAAACACAAGCATTTAGCTAGGTATTACTGTTGGAGCTAGAAACACAAGCATTTAGCTAGGTATTACTGTTGGAGCTAGAAACACAAGCATTTAGCTAGGTATTACTGCACTGTTGGAGCTAGAAACACAAGCATTTAGCTTGGTATTACTGCTCTGTTGCAGCTAGAAACACAAGCATTACACTACATGCTCAATAACATTGCTAAAAATGTGTATGTGGCCAATAAAATTTGATTTGATTCGAATAACCCATAATCACCAAGCAAAAAAAACATTTTTTTTTAACATTTTTTAAGCAAATTGAGCTCAGGTGCATCCTGTTTCCATTGATCATCCTTGAGATGTTTCTACAACTTGATGGAGTCCACCTGTGGTAAATTCAATTGATTGGACATGATTTGGAAAGGCTCACACCTGTCTATATAAGGTCCAACAGTTGAACGTGCAGGTCAGAGAAAAAAACCAAGCCATGAGGTCGAAGGAATTGTCCGTGAAGTTCCAAGACAGGATTGTGTCGAGACACAGATCTGGGGAAGGGTACCAAAATATTTGTGCAGCATTGAAGGTCCCCAAGAACATAGTGGCTTCCATCATTCTTAAATGGAAGAAGTTTGGAACCACCAAGACTATTCCTAGAGCTGGCTGCTCGGCCAAACTGGGCCTTTGTCAGGGCGGTGACCAAGAACCCAATGGTAACTCTGACAGAGCTCCAGAGTTATTCTGTGGAGATGGGAGAATCTTCCAGAATGACAACCATCTCTGCAGCCCTCCACCAATCAGGCCTTTATGGTAGAATGGCCAGACGGTAGGCACTCCTCAGTAAAAGGCATGTGACGGCCCGCTTGGAGTTTCCCGAAAGGACCCTAAAGGACTCTCAGACCATGAGAAACAAGATTCTCTGGTCTGATGAAACCAAGATTGAACTCTTTGGCCTCAATGCCAAGCGTCATGTCTGGAGGAACCTGGCACCATCACTACGGTGAGGGATGCTGGTGGCAGCATCATGCTGTGGGGATGTTTTCCATTGGCAGGGACTGGGAAACTGGTCAGAACTGAAGGAATGATGGTTGGCCCTGAATACAGGGACATTCTTGAGGGAAACCTGTTTGTCTTCCACAGATTTGAGATTGGGACGGAGGTTCACCTTCCCGGAGGAAAATGACCCTAAGCATACTGCTAAAGCAACACTCGTGTGGTTGAAGGGGAAACATTTAATTGTCTTGGTATGGCCAAGTCAAAACCCAGACCTCAGTCCAACTAATAATCTGTGGTATGACTTAAATTGCTGTACACCAGCAGGAACCCATCCAACTTGAAGGAGCTGGAGCAGTTTATCCTTGAAGAAAATCCCAGTGACTAGATGTGCCAAGCTTATAGAGACATACCCCAAGAGACTTGCAGCTGTAATTGCTGCAAAAGGTGGCTCTACAAAGTATTGACTTTGTGGGGGTGAAAAGTCATGCACGCCAAAATTTTCTGTGTTTTTGTCTTAGTTCTTGTTTGTTTCACAATAAAAAAAAAAATAGCATCTTCAAAGTGGTAGGCATGTTTTGTAAATGAAATGATACAAACTCCCCAAAAATCTATTTTAATTCCAGGTTGTAGGGCAACACAATAGGAAAAATGCCAAGGGGGGTAAATACTTTCGCAAGCCACTGTAGGTTTAACTAGGAGTGTGATGGAGGGATATGATAGGTTTAACTAGTAGTGTGATGGAGGGAGATGATAGGTTTAACTAGTAGTGTGATGGAGGGATATGATAGGTTTAACTAGGAGTGTGATGGAGGGATATGATAGGTTTAACTAGGAGTGTGATGGAGGGATATGATAGGTTTAACTAGGAGTGTTACGGAGGGATATGATAGGTTTAACTGGGAGTGTTACGGAGGGATATGATAGGTTTAACTAGTAGTGTGATGGAGGGAGATGATAGGTTTAACTAGTAGTGTGATGGAGGGATATGATAGGTTTAACTAGGAGTGTTACGGAGGGATATGATAGGTTTAACTAGTAGTGTGACGGAGGGATATGCTAGGTTTAACTAGTAGTGTGATGGAGGGATATGATAGGTTTAACTAGTAGTGTGATGGAGGGAGATGATAGGTTTAACTAGTAGTGTGATGGAGGGAGATGATAGGTTTAACAAGTAGTGTGATGGAGGGAGATGATAGGTTTAACTAGTAGTGTGATGGAGGGATATGATAGGTTTAACTAGTAGTGTGATGGAGGGAGATGATAGGTTTAACTAGTAGTGTGACGGAGGGATATGCTAGGTTTAACTAGTAGTGTGATGGAGGGATATGATAGGTTTAACTAGTAGTGTGATGGAGGGAGATGATAGGTTTAACTAGTAGTGTGATGGAGGGAGATGATAGGTTTAACAAGTAGTGTGATGGAGGGATATGATAGGTTTAACTAGTAGTGTGATGGAGGGAGATGATAGGTTTAACTAGTAGTGTGATGAAGGGATATGATAGGTTTAACTAGGCGTGTGATGGAGAGATATGATATGTTTAACTAGTAGTGTGATGGAGGGAGATGATAGGTTTAACTAGGAGTGTGATGGAGGGATATGATAGGTTTAACTAGTAGTGTGATGGAGGGAGATGATAGGTTTAACTAGTAGTGTGATGGAGGGATATGATAGGTTTAACTAGTAGTGTTACGGAGGGATATGATAGGTTTAACTAGGTGTGTCTCTTAAGGATCTTCCCCTTTTTTCAATTTTCACCTAAAATGACATGCCTGTAGCTCAGGCCCTGCAGCAAGGATATGCATATTCTTGATACCAATTGAAAGGAAACACTTTGACGTCTGTGGAACTATGAAAGGAATACAGGAGAATATAACACAATAGATCTGGTAAAAGATAATACAAAGAAATAACCAGGCGTTCTTTTGTCTTTTTTTTTGTTCCATCATCTTTGAAATGCAAGAGAAAGGCCATAATGTATTATTACAGCCCATGTGCAATTTAGGTTTTGGCCACTAGATGGCAGCAGTGTATGTGCAAAGTTGTAGACTGATCCAATGAACCATTTATTTTCTGTTCAGAATTTTGTGTCAAGACTGCACAAATGTGCCTATTGTGCGGGTGTAAAGGGTAGTCGAGGTAATTTATACATGTACTGTAGGTAGGGGTAAAGTGTCTATGCATAGATAATAAACAGCGAGTAGAAGCAATGTAAAAAATATAAATGTATGTGAAGCTCACTGCTCAGACACATTGACCAAACATGAAACAGATCAACAGAGACTGAATTGGCATTCCTATGCTTATTGTCTGAGTGCCAGACGCCTGACAAACACAACTCTTCATGTAGCAGAGAGGAAGCAGACGTTCAGAGCAGTTTGTAGAAGTAGAAGAAATACCCAGAATCTTAATTTCCACCAAGACTGTATATCTTTAAATGTGTTAACCCATTCTACATCTCTCAGAAGTAGAAAAACATAACAGAGAGAACTGTTTTAAACTGCTGTGGAATCGTAGGAATCAGCGTTTTAACCAGGCGCACTATAATCGATTAGGAGCTGCCGCGGGGAGTTGTGTGTGTGTGTGTGTTTGTGCACAAGCGTGTGTCTATGCACTTGTATGTTTGTGTGAGAATAAACATCCCTATCTGTCTTTCTACATGATCTAGCTCCTATCTGGACTCCACGTCACCACACAGCTGATGATCTAGGTCCTGTCTGGACCTCACATCACCACACAGCTGATGATCTAGGTCCTGTCTGGACTCCATATCACCACACAGATGATGATCTAGGTCCTGTCTGGACTCCACATCACCACACAGCTGATGATCTAGGTCCTGTCTGGACCTCACATCACCACACAGCTGATGATCTAGGTCCTGTCTAGACCTCACATCAACACACAGCTGATGATCTAGGTCCTGTCTGGACCTCACATCACCACACAGCTGATGATATAGGTCCTGTCTGGACTCCACATCACCACACAGCTGATTATGTAGGTCCTGTCTGGAATCCACATCACCACACAGCTGATGATATAGGTCCTGTCTGGACTCCACATCACCACACAGCTGATGATTTAGGTCCTGCCTGGACTCCACATCATCACACAGCTGATGATCTAGTTCCTGTCTGAACTCCACATCACCACACAGATGATGATCTAGGTCCTGTCTGGACTCCACATCACCACACAGCTGATGATCTAGGTCCTGTCTGGACCTCACATCACCACACAGCTGATGATCTAGGTCCTGTCTGGAGTCCACATCACCACACAGCTGATGATCTACGTCCCGTCTGGACTCCACATCACCACACAGCTGATGATATAGGTCCTGTCTGGAGTCCACATCACCACACAGCTGATGATCTAGGTCCTGTCTGGACTCCACATCACCACACAGCTGATGATATAGGTCCTGTCTGGACTCCACATCACCACACAGCTGATGATCTAGGTCCTGTCTGGACCTCACATCACCACACAGCTGATGATCTAGGTCCTGTCTGGAGTCCACATCACCACACAGCTGATGATATAGGTCCTGTCTGGACTCCACATCACCACACAGCTGATGATCTAGGTCCTGCCTGGACTCCACATCATCACACAGCTGATGATCTAGTTCCTGTCTGAACTCCACATCACCACACAGCTGATGATCTAGGTCCTGCCTGGACTCCACATCATCACACAGCTGATGATCTAGTTCCTGTCTGAACTCCACGTCACCACACAGCTGATGATCTAGGTCCTGTCTGGACCTCACATCACCACACAGCTGATGATCTAGGTCCTGTCTGGAGTCCACATCACCACACAGCTGATGATCTACGTCCCGTCTGGACTCCACATCACCACACAGCTGATGTATAGGGACCTGAGTGATGGAGCTGAGCTATGCTGGAATAGCATGTAGAGTATGACAAAATGTCTTTGTTTTCAGAGAGTTGTAAAACTGGATATTAGCAGTTGTTTTGGAAGTTGAGAGAGTGATTTTTGGACTAAAGATCATCCATTCTTTAACATTCTTTATCCTGCAGCCTATGAAAGCATTTGTGCTAGAATTAATTCAGCAACGAAAGCACATCGGAAGATGCATCAGAGTTGCACTTTGAAAAGATTCACGTCTTATCCACCATTCGCCAACATTCATTGAGTCGACGTGAGTGGGAGGACGTCACCATCTACTATCCCACTTCACAATAACCCCATCCACTCCTCCCTGTGTTCAGCCAAAATCACAATTCTCAAATGACAGACTCAAAAGGCGTAGGATAACACCACAGGTCAGTTGCAGAACTTGATTCCTTTAGGCCCGAGTGCTGTTTTCTTTCGCCCAGACCCCAAATGTCTTTTCCACATTTCTCCCAACGCTCCTCCTCTCTGATCACTTGCTGAAAGCTGGGAAGTCAGAAGCCTCTGTGAACCTGAGTTCCTTTTCTCCCCCGTCCGCCTCTAGTAGCCGTGTATAATTGCATGTTTAGGCCCGGGGTTGTTGTCAGCTTTATAATGGTCTTCGTCTCTGGTAATGGGTCTAAATCCTCGACTCTGGTTATTCATGACAGTGTTAGTCTAATTGTGCCGTCTCACACCAGCAGAGATGTCTGACCTCCTATTCAATTACTGTGAGAGTCAGAGCCAAGTCTACTGTATATGCAGGTTGAATCCGTTTCACTTCAGAAGCAGGATGTTTTTAAATTGTAGGGTCAGCAGCATTTACTGTCTGCTACTGCTGTTTTAGATTTGAGTGTTAAGTGTTTTGTTTTTTTGTCTCTTCCAACCGATTAATTGGTTACGAAAAATTGTATATCTATTTGTTGGACTGGATGCTAACAGTAAAAAACATAGAGGGGTTGTTCAAATCCTACACGTCCCATACTTCCAGGCAATAAAAAAGGACAGTCAATCGTCTGTGCAACCATATCGGAACTGATGGCCCCAAAAATAGAGGCTGCATATAAGGCAGAATTGTATATCAAATCAAATGAACTGTTATTGGTCACATACACATATTTAGCAAATGTTATTGGTCACATACACATATTTAGCAGATGTTATTGGTCACTTTGTCACACCCTGACCTTAGAGAGCTTTTTATGTCTCTTTTTTGGTTTGGTCAGGGTGTGATTTGGGTGGGCATTCTATGTTCATTTTTCTATGTTTTGTATTTCTTTGTTTTGGGCGGGTGTGGTTCTCAATCAGGGACAGCTGTCTATCATTGTCTCTGATTGGGAACCATACTTAGGTAGCTTTTTCCCACCTGTGTTTTGTGGGTAGTTATTTTCTGTTTAGTGTTTTCTGCACCTGACAGGACTGTTTCCGTTTTGTTTCTCACTTTGTTATTTTGTTCTAGTGTTCAGTGTTAATAAATATCATGAACACTTACCACGCTGCGCTTTGGTCTGATCCTTCTTCATGCAACGATGACCGTTACACACTTATTTAGCAGATGTTATTGCGGGTGTAGTGAAATGCTTGTGTTCCTAGCTCCAACAGTGCAGTAGTATCTAACAATTCACAACAATACACACAACCTAAAAATAAAATAATGGAATGAAGAAATGTATAAATATTAGGACGAGCAATATCAGAGTGGCATTGACTAGAATACAGTAGAATATAGTATATCCATATGAAATGAGTAAAACAGTATGTAAACAATATTAAAGTGATCAGTGATTCCATGTCTATGTACATAGGGCAGCAGCCTCTAAGGTGCAGGGTTGAGTAACCAGGTAGTAGCCGGCTAGTGACAGTGACTAAGTTCATGGCAGGGTACTGGGTGTCGGCTGGCAAGTGATGGCTATTTAGCAGTCTGATGTCCTTGAGACAGACACAGTTTTTTAGTCTCTCGGTCCCAGCTTTGATGCACCTGTACTGACCTCACCTTCTGTATGGCAGCGGAGTAAACAGGCCGTGGCTCGGGTGGTTGATGTCCTTGAGGATCTTTTTGGCCTTCCTGTGACATTGGGTACTGTAGGTGTCTTGGAGGGCAGGCAGTGTGCCACCGGTGATGAATCGGGCAGACCGCATCACCCTCTGGAGAGCCCAGCGGTTGGGGGCGGTGCAATTTCCGTACCCAGGCGGTGATACAGCCTGACAAGATGCTTTCAAGGGTGCATCTGTAAAAGCCACATTTATTCAGCCTCCTGAGGTTGAAGAGGAGCTGTTGTCAGTTCTTCACCACACTGTCTGTGTGGGTGGACCATTTCAGATGGTCAGTGATGTGTATGCCGAGGAACTTGAAGCTTATCACCTTCTCCACTGTGGTCTCGTCGATGTGGATGGGGGTGTGTTCCCTCTGCTGTCTCCTGAAGTCCAAGATCAGCTCCTTCATTTTGTTGATGTTAAGGGAGAGGTTATTTTCCTGGCTCCACTCCGCCAGGGCCCTCACCTCCTCCCTGTAGGCTGTCTCGTCATTGTTGGTAATCAGGCTTACCACTGATTACCACTCATAAAGTCTGAAAACTTGATGATTGAGTTGAAGGCGTGCATGGCCACGCAGTCATGGGTGAACAGGGACTACAGGAGGGGGCTGAGCACGCACCCTTGTTGGACCCTGTGTTGAGGATCAGCGAATTGGAGGTGTTGTTTCCTACCTTCACCACCTGGGAGCGGCTCGTCAGGAAGTCCAGGACCCAGTTGCACAGGGTAGGGTTCAGACCCAGGGCCCTGAGCTTAATGATGAGCTTGGAGGGTACTATGGTGTTGAGGGCTGAGCTCTAGTCAATGAACAGTATGCTTACACAGATATTCTTCTTGTCCAGATGGGATAGGGCAGTGTGCATTGCGATGGTGATTGCATCGTCTGTTGTTCAATTGAATTGGGTCTAGGGTTCCGGGTAAGGTGGAGGTGATCTGATCATTGACTAGCCTCGCAAAGCACTTCATGATGACAGAAGTGAGTGCTACGGGGCGATAGGTATTTAGTTCAGTTACCTTTACTTTCTTGGGTACAGAAACAATGGTGGACATCTTGAAGCAAGTGGGGATAGCAGACTGGGATAGGGAGAGATTGAATATGTCCGGAAATACTCCAGAGAGCTGGTCTGCGCATGCTCTGTCCCTGTCCCTGTCCCCAACAGAACCCAACAGGGAGGTAGGCTACACACCACCCCTGTCCCTGTCCCTGTCCCCAACAGAACCCACCAGGGAGGTAGGCTACACACCACCCCTGTCCCTGTCCCTGTCCCCAACAGAACCCAACAGGGAGGTAGGCTACACACCAACCACTGTCCCTGTCCCCAACAGAACCCACCAGGGAGGTAGGCTACACACCAACCACTGTCCCTGTCCCTGTCCCCAACAGAACCCACCAGGGAGGTAGGCTACACACCAACCCTGTCCCTGTCCCTGTCCCCAACAGAACCCAACAGGGAGGTAGGCTACACACCAACCACTGTCCCTGTCCCCAACAGAACCCACCAGGGAGGTAGGCTACACACCAACCACTGTCCCTGTCCCTGTCCCCAACAGAACCCACCAGGGAGGTAGGCTACACACCAACCCTGTCCCTGTCCCTGTCCCCAGCAGAACCCACCAGGGAGGTAGGCTACACACCACCCCTGTCCCTGTCCCTGTCCCCAACAGAACCCACCAGGGAGGTAGGCTTCACACCAACCCTGTCCCTGTCCCCAACAGAACCCACCAGGGAGGTAGGCTTCACACCACCCCTGTCCCTGTCCCTGTCCCCAACAGAACCCACCAGGGAGGTAGGCTTCACACCACCCCTGTCCCTGTCCCCAACAGAACCCACCAGGGAGGTAGGCTACACACCAACCCTGTCCCTGTCCCCAACAGAACCCAACAGGGAGGTAGGCTACACACCAACCCTGTCCCTGTCCCCAACAGAACCCAACAGGGAGGTAGGCTACACACCACCCCTGTCCCTGTCCCTGTCCCCAGCAGAACCCACCAGGGAGGTAGGCTACACACCACCCCTGTCCCTGTCCCTGTCCCCAACAGAACCCAACAGGGAGGTAGGCTTCACACCACCCCTGTCCCTGTCCCTGTCCCCAACAGAACCCAACAGGGAGGTAGGCTACACACCATCCCTGTCCCTGTCCCCAGCAGAACCCACCAGGGATGTAGGCTACACACCACCCCTGTCCCTGTCCCTGTCCCCAACAGAACCCACCAGGGAGGTAGGCTACACACCACCCCTGTCCCTGTCCCTGTCCCCAACAGAACCCACCAGGGAGGTAGGCTACACACCAACCCTGTCCCTGTCCCTGTCCCCAACAGAACCCAACAGGGAGGTAGGCTACACACCAACCCTGTCCCTGTCCCCAACAGAACCCACCATGGAGGTAGGCTTCACACCATCCCTGTCCCTGTCCCTGTCCCCAGCAGAACCCACCAGGGAGGTAGGCTACACACCACCCCTGTCCCTGTCCCTGTCCCCAACAGAACCCACCAGGGAGGTAGGCTACACACCAACCACTGTCCCTGTCCCCAACAGAACCCACCAGGGAGGTAGGCTTCACACCAACCCTGTCCCTGTCCCTGTCCCCAGCAGAACCCACCAGGGAGGTAGGCTACACACCACCCCTGTCCCTGTCCCTGTCCCCAACAGAACCCACCAGGGAGGTAGGCTTCACACCACCCCTGTCCCTGTCCCCAACAGAACCCACCAGGGAGGTAGGCTTCACACCACCCCTGTCCCTGTCCCTGTCCCCAACAGAACCCAACAGGGAGGTAGGCTACACATCACCCCTGTCCCTGTCCCCAGCAGAACCCACCAGGGAGGTAGGCTACACACCACCCATGTCCCTGTCCCTGTCCCCAACAGAACCCACCAGGGAGGTAGGCTACACACCATCCCTGTCCCTGTCCCCAGCAGAACCCACCAGGGAGGTAGGCTACACACCAACCCTGTCCCTGTCCCCAACAGAACCCACCAGGGAGGTAGGCTACACACCATCCCTGTCCCTGTCCCCAGCAGAACCCACCAGGGAGGTAGGCTACACACCACCCCTGTCCCTGCCCCCAACAGAACCCACCAGGGAGGTAGGCTTCACACCATCCCTGTCCCTGTCCCTGTCCCCAGCAGAACCCAACAGGGAGGTAGGCTACACACCATCCCTGTCCCTGTCCCTGTCCCCAACAGAACCCACCAGGGAGGTAGGCTTCACACCATCCCTGTCCCTGTCACTGTCCCCAGCAGAACCCAACAGGGAGGTAGGCTACACACCATCCCTGTCCCTGTCCCTGTCCCCAGCAGAACCCACCAGGGAGGTAGGCTACACACCATCCCTGTCCCTGTCCCTGTCCCCAGCAGAACCCACCAGGGAGGTAGGCTACACACCATCCCTGTCCCTGTCCCTGTCCCCAGCAGAACCCACCAGGGAGGTAGGCTACACACCACCCCTGTCCCTGTCCCCAACAGAACCCACCAGGGAGGTAGGCTACACACCACCCCTGTCCCTGTCCCCAACAGAACCCACCAGGGAGGTAGGCTTCACACCACCCCTGTCCCTGTCCCCAACAGAACCCACCAGGGAGGTAGGCTAAACACCACCCCTGTCCCTGTCCCCAACAGAACCCAACAGGGAGGTAGGCTACACACCACCCCTGTCCCTGTCCCCAACAGAACCCACCAGGGAGGTAGGCTACACACCACCCCTGTCCCTGTCCCCAACAGAACCCACCAGGGAGGTAGGCTACACACCACCCCTGTCCCTGTCCCCAACAGAACCCACCAGGGAGGTAGGCTACACACCATCCCTGTCCCTGTCCCTGTCCCCAACAGAACCCACCAGGGAGGTAGGCTTCACACCACCCCTGTCCCTGTCCCTGTCCCCAGCAGAACCCACCAGGGAGGTAGGCTACACACCATCCCTGTCCCTGTCCCTGTCCCCAGCAGAACCCACCAGGGAGGTAGGCTACACACCATCCCTGTCCCTGTCCCTGTCCCCAACAGAACCCACCAGGGAGGTAGGCTACACACCACCCCTGTCCCTGTCCCCAACAGAACCCACCAGGGAGGTAGGCTTCACACCACCCCTGTCCCTGTCCCTGTCCCCAGCAGAACCCACCAGGGAGGTAGGCTACACACCAACCCTGTCCCTGTCCCTGTCCCCAACAGAACCCAACAGGGAGGTAGGCTACACACCAACCCTGTCCCTGTCCCTGTCCCCAACAGAACCCAACAGGGAGGTAGGCTTCACACCATCCCTGTCCCTGTCCCTGTCCCCAGCAGAACCCACCAGGGAGGTAGGCTACACACCACCCCTGTCCCTGTCCCTGTCCCCAGCAGAACCCACCAGGGAGGTAGGCTACACACCAACCCTGTCCCTGTCCCCAGCAGAACCCACCAGGGAGGTAGGCTTCACACCACCCCTGTCCCTGTCCCTGTCCAAAACAGAACCCACCAGGGAGGTAGGCTTCACACCACCCCTGTCCCTGTCCCTGTCCCCAGCAGAACCCAACAGGGAGGTAGGCTACACACCAACCACTGTCCCTGTCCCCAACAGAACCCACCAGGGAGGTAGGCTTCACACCACCCCTGTCCCTGTCCCCAGCAGAACCCACCAGGGAGGTAGGCTTCACACCACCCCTGTCCCTGTCCCTGTCCCCAACAGAACCCACCAGGGAGGTAGGCTTCACACCATCCCTGTCCCTGTCCCTGTCCCCAGCAGAACCCACCAGGGAGGTAGGCTTCACACCACCCCTGTCCCTGTCCCCAACAGAACCCACCAGGGAGGTAGGCTTCACACCACCCCTGTCCCTGTCCCCAACAGAACCCACCAGGGAGGTAGGCTTCACACCATCCCTGTCCCTGTCCCCAACAGAACCCACCATGGAGGTAGGCTTCACACCACCCCTGTCCCTGTCCCTGTCCCCAACAGAACCCACCATGGAGGTAGGCTTCACACCACCCCTGTCCCTGTCCCTGTCCCCAACAGAACCCACCAGGGAGGTAGGCTTCACACCATCCCTGTCCCTGTCCCCAACAGAACCCACCAGGGAGGTAGGCTTCACACCACCCCTGTCCCTGTCCCTGTCCCCAACAGAACCCAACAGGGAGGTAGGCTACACACCATCCCTGTCCCTGTCCCTGTCCCCAACAGAACCCACCATGGAGGTAGGCTTCACACCACCCCTGTCCCTGTCCCTGTCCCCAACAGAACCCAACAGGGAGGTAGGCTACACACCATCCCTGTCCCTGTCCCTGTTTCATTCATCTGCATCTATGCGGACAGTGTGGTAGAAAATCACACTTGAGCCCAGTGCTTAGTTGTGTGCTTCATTCTACATGGTTTCATTATCTAAAAACCTAATTCCGCTTTGACTTTATTTGGTATTGTATTTAAGCCAGTGACACGCAATCACAATTTAATCAATTTTAAATGCAGGCTATAACACAACAAAATGTGAGAAAAAGTAAAAGGGTGAGTACTTCCTGAAGGCAGTGTAGCTCTTTGTCTCGCTGCATTCATCTTCATTGTCCAGGACATTTCTATAATCTATTTATTGAATTATGTGATAGCCTTGGTTGCAAGGTGATTATATCTTAATAAAAACTTTTGGGCACATCTGCGGTGTATTCGGTTAGTATTCAGACCCTTTGACTTTTTTCACATTTTGTTACTGTAAAGCCTTATTCTAAAATGTATTTAAAAAAAAATCCTCATCAATCTACACACAATAACATACTGCACTGTTGGAGCTAGAACACAATCATTTAGCTAGGTATTACTGCACTGTTGGAGCTAGAAACACAAGCATTTAGCTAGGTATTACTGTTGGACCTAGAAACACAATCATTTAGCTAGATATTACTGTTGGAGCTAGAAACACAATCATTTAGCTAGGTATTACTGCACTGTTGGAGCTAGAAACACAATAATTTAGCTTGGTATTACTGCACTGTTGGAGCTAGAAACACAATAATTTAGCTTGGTATTACTGCACTGTTGGAGCTAGAAACACAATCATTTAGCTTGGTATTACTGCACTGTTGGAGCTAGAAACACAAGCATTTAGCTAGGTATTACTGTTGGAGCTAGAAACACAAGCATTTAGCTAGGTATTACTGCACTGTTGGAGCTAGAAACACAAGCATTTAGCTAGGTATTACTGTTGGAGCTAGAAACACAATCATTTAGCTAGATATTACTGTTGGAGCTAGAAACACAATCATTTAGCTAGGTATTACTGCACTGTTGGAGCAAGAAACACAAGCATTTAGCTAGGTATTACTGTTGGAGCTAGAAACACAATCATTTAGCTTGGTATTACTGCACTGTTGGAGCTAGAAACACAATAATTTAGCTAGGTATTACTGTTGGAGCTAGAAACACAAGCATTTAGCTAGGTATTACTGCACTGTTGGAGCTAGAAACACAAGCATTTAGCTAGGTATTACTGTTGGAGCTAGAAACACAAGCATTTAGCTAGGTATTACTGTTAGAGCTAGAAACACAAGCATTTAGCTAGGTATTACTGCACTGTTGGAGCTAGAAACACAAGCATTTAGCTAGGTATTACTGTTGGAGCTAGAAACACAAGCATTTAGCTAGGTATTACTGTTAGAGCTAGAAACACAAGCATTTAGCTAGGTATTACTGCACTGTTGGAGCTAGAAACACAAGCATTAGCTAGGTATTACTGCACTGTTGGAGCTAGAAACACAAGCATTTAGCTAGGTATTACTGTTGGAGCTAGAAACACAAGCATTTAGCTAGGTATTACTGTTGGAGCTAGAAACACAAGCATTTAGCTAGGTATTACTGTTGGAGCTAGAAACACAAGCATTTAGCTAGGTATTACTGCACTGTTGGAGCTAGAAACACAAGCATTTAGCTTGGTATTACTGCTCTGTTGCAGCTAGAAACACAAGCATTACACTACATGCTCAATAACATTGCTAAAAATGTGTATGTGGCCAATAAAATTTGATTTGATTCGAATAACCCATAATCACCAAGCAAAAAAAACATTTTTTTTTAACATTTTTTAAGCAAATTGAGCTCAGGTGCATCCTGTTTCCATTGATCATCCTTGAGATGTTTCTACAACTTGATGGAGTCCACCTGTGGTAAATTCAATTGATTGGACATGATTTGGAAAGGCTCACACCTGTCTATATAAGGTCCAACAGTTGAACGTGCAGGTCAGAGAAAAAAACCAAGCCATGAGGTCGAAGGAATTGTCCGTGAAGTTCCAAGACAGGATTGTGTCGAGACACAGATCTGGGGAAGGGTACCAAAATATTTGTGCAGCATTGAAGGTCCCCAAGAACATAGTGGCTTCCATCATTCTTAAATGGAAGAAGTTTGGAACCACCAAGACTATTCCTAGAGCTGGCTGCTCGGCCAAACTGGGCCTTTGTCAGGGCGGTGACCAAGAACCCAATGGTAACTCTGACAGAGCTCCAGAGTTATTCTGTGGAGATGGGAGAATCTTCCAGAATGACAACCATCTCTGCAGCCCTCCACCAATCAGGCCTTTATGGTAGAATGGCCAGACGGTAGGCACTCCTCAGTAAAAGGCATGTGACGGCCCGCTTGGAGTTTCCCGAAAGGACCCTAAAGGACTCTCAGACCATGAGAAACAAGATTCTCTGGTCTGATGAAACCAAGATTGAACTCTTTGGCCTCAATGCCAAGCGTCATGTCTGGAGGAACCTGGCACCATCACTACGGTGAGGGATGCTGGTGGCAGCATCATGCTGTGGGGATGTTTTCCATTGGCAGGGACTGGGAAACTGGTCAGAACTGAAGGAATGATGGTTGGCCCTGAATACAGGGACATTCTTGAGGGAAACCTGTTTGTCTTCCACAGATTTGAGATTGGGACGGAGGTTCACCTTCCCGGAGGAAAATGACCCTAAGCATACTGCTAAAGCAACACTCGTGTGGTTGAAGGGGAAACATTTAATTGTCTTGGTATGGCCAAGTCAAAACCCAGACCTCAGTCCAACTAATAATCTGTGGTATGACTTAAATTGCTGTACACCAGCAGGAACCCATCCAACTTGAAGGAGCTGGAGCAGTTTATCCTTGAAGAAAATCCCAGTGACTAGATGTGCCAAGCTTATAGAGACATACCCCAAGAGACTTGCAGCTGTAATTGCTGCAAAAGGTGGCTCTACAAAGTATTGACTTTGTGGGGGTGAAAAGTCATGCACGCCAAAATTTTCTGTGTTTTTGTCTTAGTTCTTGTTTGTTTCACAATAAAAAAAAATAGCATCTTCAAAGTGGTAGGCATGTTTTGTAAATGAAATGATACAAACTCCCCAAAAATCTATTTTAATTCCAGGTTGTAGGGCAACACAATAGGAAAAATGCCAAGGGGGGTAAATACTTTCGCAAGCCACTGTAGGTTTAACTAGGAGTGTGATGGAGGGATATGATAGGTTTAACTAGTAGTGTGATGGAGGGAGATGATAGGTTTAACTAGTAGTGTGATGGAGGGATATGATAGGTTTAACTAGGAGTGTGATGGAGGGATATGATAGGTTTAACTAGGAGTGTGATGGAGGGATATGATAGGTTTAACTAGGAGTGTTACGGAGGGATATGATAGGTTTAACTGGGAGTGTTACGGAGGGATATGATAGGTTTAACTAGTAGTGTGATGGAGGGAGATGATAGGTTTAACTAGTAGTGTGATGGAGGGATATGATAGGTTTAACTAGGAGTGTTACGGAGGGATATGATAGGTTTAACTAGTAGTGTGACGGAGGGATATGCTAGGTTTAACTAGTAGTGTGATGGAGGGATATGATAGGTTTAACTAGTAGTGTGATGGAGGGAGATGATAGGTTTAACTAGTAGTGTGATGGAGGGAGATGATAGGTTTAACAAGTAGTGTGATGGAGGGAGATGATAGGTTTAACTAGTAGTGTGATGGAGGGATATGATAGGTTTAACTAGTAGTGTGATGGAGGGAGATGATAGGTTTAACTAGTAGTGTGACGGAGGGATATGCTAGGTTTAACTAGTAGTGTGATGGAGGGATATGATAGGTTTAACTAGTAGTGTGATGGAGGGAGATGATAGGTTTAACTAGTAGTGTGATGGAGGGAGATGATAGGTTTAACAAGTAGTGTGATGGAGGGATATGATAGGTTTAACTAGTAGTGTGATGGAGGGAGATGATAGGTTTAACTAGTAGTGTGATGAAGGGATATGATAGGTTTAACTAGGCGTGTGATGGAGAGATATGATATGTTTAACTAGTAGTGTGATGGAGGGAGATGATAGGTTTAACTAGGAGTGTGATGGAGGGATATGATAGGTTTAACTAGTAGTGTGATGGAGGGAGATGATAGGTTTAACTAGTAGTGTGATGGAGGGATATGATAGGTTTAACTAGTAGTGTTACGGAGGGATATGATAGGTTTAACTAGGTGTGTCTCTTAAGGATCTTCCCCTTTTTTCAATTTTCACCTAAAATGACATGCCTGTAGCTCAGGCCCTGCAGCAAGGATATGCATATTCTTGATACCAATTGAAAGGAAACACTTTGACGTTTGTGGAACTATGAAAGGAATACAGGAGAATATAACACAATAGATCTGGTAAAAGATAATACAAAGAAATAACCAGGCGTTCTTTTGTCATTTTTTTTGTTCCATCATCTTTGAAATGCAAGAGAAAGGCCATAATGTATTATTCCAGCCCATGTGCAATTTAGGTTTTGGCCACTAGATGGCAGCAGTGTATGTGCAAAGTTGTAGACTGATCCAATGAACCATTTATTTTCTGTTCAAAATTTAGTGTCAAGACTGCACAAATGTGCCTATTGTGCGGGTGTAAAGGGTAGTCGAGGTAATTTATACATGTACTGTAGGTAGGGGTAAAGTGTCTATGCATAGATAATAAACAGCGAGTAGAAGCAATGTAAAAAATATAAATGTATGTGAAGCTCACTGCTCAGACACATTGACCAAACATGAAACAGATCAACAGAGACTGAATTGGCATTCCTATGCTTATTGTCTGAGTGCCAGACGCCTGACAAACACAACTCTTCATGTAGCAGAGAGGAAGCAGACGTTCAGAGCAGTTTGTAGAAGTAGAAGAAATACCCAGAATCTTAATTTCCACCAAGTCTGTATATCTTTAAATGTGTTAACCCATTCTACATCTCTCAGAAGTAGAAAAACATAACAGAGAGAACTGTTTTAAACTGCTGTGGAATCGTAGGAATCAGCGTTTTAACCAGGCGCACTATAATCGATTAGGAGCTGCCGCGGGGAGTTGTGTGTGTGTGTGTGTTTGTGCACAAGCGTGTGTCTATGCACTTGTATGTTTGTGTGAGAATAAACATCCCTATCTGTCTTTCTACATGATCTAGCTCCTATCTGGACTCCACGTCACCACACAGCTGATGATCTAGGTCCTGTCTGGACCTCACATCACCACACAGCTGATGATCTAGGTCCTGTCTGGACTCCATATCACCACACAGATGATGATCTAGGTCCTGTCTGGACTCCACATCACCACACAGCTGATGATCTAGGTCCTGTCTGGACCTCACATCAACACACAGCTGATGATCTAGGTCCTGTCTGGACCTCACATCACCACACAGCTGATGATATAGGTCCTGTCTGGACTCCACATCACCACACAGCTGATTATGTAGGTCCTGTCTGGAATCCACATCACCACACAGCTGATGATATAGGTCCTGTCTGGACTCCACATCACCACACAGCTGATGATCTAGGTCCTGCCTGGACTCCACATCATCACACAGCTGATGATCTAGTTCCTGTCTGAACTCCACATCACCACACAGATGATGATCTAGGTCCTGTCTGGACTCCACATCACCACACAGCTGATGATCTAGGTCCTGTCTGGACCTCACATCACCACACAGCTGATGATCTAGGTCCTGTCTGGAGTCCACATCACCACACAGCTGATGATCTACGTCCCGTCTGGACTCCACATCACCACACAGCTGATGTATAGGGACCTGAGTGATGGAGCTGAGCTATGCTGGAATAGCATGTAGAGTATGACAAAATGTCTTTGTTTTCAGAGAGTTGTAAAACTGGATATTAGCAGTTGTTTTGGAAGTTGAGAGAGTGATTTTTGGACTAAAGAGCATCCATTCTTTAACATTCTTTATCCTGCAGCCTATGAAAGCATTTGTGCTAGAATTAATTCAGCAACGAAAGCACATCGGAAGATGCATAAGAGTTGCACTTTGAAAAGATTCACGTCTTATCCACCATTCGCCAACATTCATTGAGTCGACGTGAGTGGGAGGACGTCACCATCTACTATCCCACTTCACAATAACCCCATCCACTCCTCCCTGTGTTCAGCCAAAATCACAATTCTCAAATGACAGACTCAAAAGGCGTAGGATAACACCACAGGTCAGTTGCAGAACTTGATTCCTTTAGGCCCGAGTGCTGTTTTCTTTCGCCCAGACCCCAAATGTCTTTTCCACATTTCTCCCAACGCTCCTCCTCTCTGATCACTTGCTGAAAGCTGGGAAGTCAGAAGCCTCTGTGAACCTGAGTTCCTTTTCTCCCCCGTCCGCCTCTAGTAGCCGTGTATAATTGCATGTTTAGGCCCGGGGTTGTTGTCAGCTTTATAATGGTCTTCGTCTCTGGTAATGGGTCTAAATCCTCAACTCTGGTTATTCATGACAGTGTTAGTCTAATTGTGCCGTCTCACACCAGCAGAGATGTCTGACCTCCTATTCAATTACTGTGAGAGTCAGAGTCAAGTCTACTGTATATGCAGGTTGAATCCGTTTCACTTCAGAAGCAGGATGTTTTTAAATTGTAGGGTCAGCAGCATTTACTGTCTGCTACTGCTGTTTTAGATTTGAGTGTTAAGTGTTTTGTTTTTTTGTCTCTTCCAACCGATTAATTGGTTACGAAAAATTGTATATCTATTTGTTGGACTGGATGCTAACAGTAAAAAACATAGAGGGGTTGTTCAAATCCTACACGTCCCATACTTCCAGGCAATAAAAAAGGACAGTCAATCGTCTGTGCAACCATATCGGAACTGATGGCCCCAAAAATAGAGGCTGCATATAAGGCAGAATTGTATATCAAATCAAATGAACTGTTATTGGTCACATACACATATTTAGCAAATGTTATTGGTCACATTGTAACGACCTGGGTGTCGGGGGGGGTGCGAAGTCAAACGCAGGAAACAGCAGAGCTTCAATAAGTTGAGTCTTTAATCCCCAACTGTTCAACACAATGTCCAACACGGACGAACTGGGTGAACATACACGGTTCGGTCCAACGACACGAGCCACAATCCCAGTCCACAAATACAATCTCCACTCCCGAAATCCAAAAGGTTACAAAGTAATAATCCCGCACAAAGACGCCTACGGGCTGGCTGACAAATAAAGCCATACTAATTACCCACTTAACTGAACACAGGTGTAACAAATAAACACATAAGGAGGGGGAGGAAAAAGAGTCAGTGGCAGCTAGTAGGCCGGTGACGACGACCGCCGAGCGCCACCCGAACGGGAAGGAGGGCCTGCCTCGGTTGAAGTCGTGACAGTACCCCCCCTCTGACGCGCGGCTCCCGCAGCGCGCCGACACCGGCCTCGAGGTCGACCCGGAGGACGAGGCGCGGGGCGATCCGGATGGAGGCGATGGAAATCCCTTAACATAGATGGATCCAAAATGTCCTCCACCGGTACCCAGCACCTCTCCTCCGGACCGTACCCCTCCCAGTCCACGAGGTACTGCAGGCCCCTCACCCGGCGTCTCGAGTCCAGAATGGCCCGTATCGTGTACGCCGGGGACCCCTCGATGTCCAGAGGGGGAGGAGGGACCTCCGGCACCTCACCGTCCTGCAGGGGACCAGCTACCACCGGCCTGAGGAGAGACACATGAAACGAGGGGTTAATACGATAATAGGAAGGGAGTTTTAATCGATAACACACCTCGTTTATTCTCCTCAGGACTTTGAAGGGCCCTACACACTGCGGCCTCAGCTTCCGGCAGGGCAAGCGGAGGGGTAGGTTTCGGGTCGAGAGCCAGACCCTTTCCCCCGGTACAAACACGGGAGCCTCACTGCGGTGGCGGTCAGCGCTCCTCTTCTGCCTCCTAGTAGCTTGTTGAAGGGACTCCTGGACGGACCTCCAGGTCTCTTTGGAGCGCTGTACCCACTCCTCCACCGCAGGAGCCTCGGTCTGGCTCGGATGCCATGGTGCCAGGACCGGCTGGTACCCCAACACACACTGAAAGGGGGACACATTAGTAGAGGAGTGGCGTAGTGAGTTCTGGGCCATCTCGGCCCAGGGAATGTATCTCGCCCACTCCCCTGGCCGGTCCTGACAATAGGACCGCAGAAACCTACCCACCTCCTGGTTCACTCTCTCCACCTGCCCATTACTCTCGGGGTGAAAACCGGAAGTCAAGCTGACCGTGACCCCCAGACGCTCCATGAACGCCCTCCATACTCGGGACGTGAACTGGGGGCCCCGATCAGAAACGATGTCCTCCGGCACCCCGTAGTGCCGGAAGACGTGAGTGAATAAGGCCTCCGCAGTCTGTAGGGCAGTAGGGATACCGGGCAACGGGAGGAGACGACAGGACTTAGAAAACCGATCCACAATTACCAGAACCGTAGTGTTTCCCTGAGAAGGGGGGAGATCGGTCAGGAAGTCCACGGACAGATGAGACCATGGCCGTTGTGGAACGGGGAGGGGTTGCAACTTCCCTCTAGGAAGGTGCCTAGGAGCCTTACTCTGGGCGCATACCGAACAGGAGGAGACATAAACCCTAACATCCCGAGCTAAGGTAGGCCACCAATACCTTCCCCGAAGGCTCCCCACTGTCCTCGTCACCCCAGGGTGACCCGAGGAGGGTAGGACATGAGCCCACCGAATCAGTCGGTCCCGAACACCAAGCGGTACGTACTTACGGCCCGCCGGGCACTGAGGAGGCGCGGGTTCCGCCCGTAACGCCCGCTCGATGTCCGAGTCCACCTCCCATACCACTGGCGCTATCAGCCTCGAGGCGGGGATGATGGGAGTGGGCTCGGTGGTCCTATCCTCCGTGTCGTAAAGGCGAGACAGTGCGTCAGCCTTTACGTTTTGGGAGCCGGGTCTGTAGGACAACGTGAACCTAAACCGGGTGAAAAACATGGCCCACCTTGCCTGACGCGGGTTCAGTCTCCGAGCTGCCCGAATATACTCCAGATTCTGGTGGTCGGTCCAGATGAGAAAGGGGTGTTTAGCCCCCTCAAGCCAGTGTCTCCACACCTTCAGAGCCCTGACCACCGCTAACAACTCCCGATCCCCCACATCATAGTTACGCTCCGCTGCACTGAGCTTACTAGAGAAGAAAGCGCAGGGGCGGAGTTTTGGTGGCGTACCCGAGCGCTGTGATAGCACGGCACCCACCCCAGCCTCGGACGCGTCCACCTCCACTATGAATGCTAAAGAGGGATCCGGATGCGCCAACACGGGAGCATCCGTGAACAGAGCCTTCAACCTGTTGAAAGCTCCGTCCGCCGCCGCTGACCACCGCAACCGCACCGGGCCCCCCTTTAGCAGTGAGGTAATGGGAGCCGCTACCTGACCAAAACCCCGGATAAATCTCCGGTAGTAGTTGGCAAAACCCAAAAACCGCTGCACCTCTTTCACCGTGGTTGGAGTCGGCCAATTACGCACGGCCTTTATGCGGTCACTCTCCACCACCACCCCCGAGGTGGAAATGCGATAACCCAGGAAGGAGACGGCTTGTTTGGAGAACACACACTTCTCAGCCTTGACGTATAGGTCATGCTCCAGCAGTCTGCCAAGCACTTTGCGCACCAGAGATACATGCGCGGCTTGAGTAGTTGAGTAGATCAGAATGTCATCGATATACACAACTACCCCCTGCACGTGCAGGTCCCTGAGAATGTCGTCTACAAAGGATTGGAAAACAGCTGGAGCATTCTTTAACCCATACGGCATGACGCAGTACTCATAATGGCCCGATGTGGTACTAAATGCGGTTTTCCACTCGTCCCCCTCCCGAATACGCACCAGACTGTACGCGCTCCTGAGGTCCAGTTTTGTAAAGAACTGCGCTCCGTGAAATGATTCCACCGCCGAAGCGATGAGAGGTAGTGGGTAACTAAACCCCACTGTGATGGCATTTAGACCTCTATAATCAATACACGGACGCAAACCTCCCTCCTTCTTCTTCACAAAAAAGAAACTCGAGGAGACGGGTGAGATGGAGGGCCGAATGTACCCCTGTCCCAGAGACTCCGCGACATATGTCTCCATAGCCAACGTCTCCTCTTGGGACAAAGGGTACACGTGACTCTTGGGAAGCGCAGCGTTAACCTGGAGATCTATCGCACAATCCCTACCCGGTCGATGTGGTGGTAATTTCGTCGCTTTCTTTTTACAGAAAGCGATTGCCAAATCGGCATACTCGGGGGGAATGCGCACCGTGGAACCCTGGTCTGGACTCTCCACCGACGTGGCACCAATGGAAACTCCCAGACACCTTCCAGAACACTCCTCTGACCACCCCTGGAGAACCCCCTGTCTCCACGAAATATTGGGATTGTGCCGGGCCAACCAGGGAATACCCAGCACCACTGGAAACGCAGGCGAATCAATAATAAAGAGACTGATACGTTCCCTATGATTCCCCTGCGTCACCATGTCCAGGGGAACTGTGGCCTCCCTGACCACCCCTGACCCTAATGGCCGGCTATCTAGGGAGTGCACGGGAAAGGGAGAATCTATCGGCACAAGCGGAACGCCCAACTCTCGGGCGAGTCCGCGATCCATAAAGTTCCCAGCTGCACCTGAATCTACTAGTGCCCTATGCTGGGAAGAGGGGGAAAAATAAAGGAAAAAAATTGAGACAAACATGTGACCAACAGGGGGTTCTGAGTGAGTTTGGTGCTGACTCACCTGGGGTGATCGAGAAGCGTTCCGCCTGACATCTCGACTCCCAGACAGACCCCCCCAGCACCGATCGGCCGTGTGTCCTCTCCGACCACAGCTGGTGCAGGGGAGGCCTCCTCCTCCGGTACCCCTAGGCGCGGCCCCTCCCAATTCCATTGGGATGGGAGCCGGGGCGCTGGGTGGTGGAACGCACAGGACCCTCTCCGAACGCCCGCGGGCAGCCAGCAGATTGTCCAGTCGGATGGACATGTCGATAAGCTCATCCAAAGAAAGAGCGATGTCCCGACACGCTAGCTCCCTGCGGACGTCCTCCCGGAGACTACACCGGTAGTGGTCAATAAGGGCCCTGTCGTTCCACCCTGATCCCGCGGCCAAGGTCCGGAACTCCAGCGCGAAATCCTGTGCGCTCCTCTTCTCCTGCCTAAGATGAAACAGTCTCTCACCCGCCGCTCGGCCCTCTGGGGGGTGGTCGAACACGGCACGAAAGCGACGGGTAAACTCCGGGTAGTGCTCCTTCGCTGAGTCCGGGCCATTCCAGACTGCGTTGGCCCACTCCAGAGCACGACCCGTTAGGCAGGAGACGAGGACACTCACCCTCTCCGCTCCCGAGGGAGTAGGGCGAACAGTGGCCAGGTATAGCTCCAGCTGGAGTAAAAAACCCTGGCACCCTGCCGCCGCTCCATCATAATCCCTCGGGAGCGTAAGACGGAGCGCGCTGGAGCCGGGGGATGAAGAGTCCTGAGGAAGGGGAGCTGAAGGTGGAGAGAGGAGCCCACTCCTCTCCCATCGCTCCATTCTCTCCATCATCTGGTCCATGGCGGATCCGATTCGATGGAGGACGGTGGTGTGGTGGAGAACCCGTTCCTCCATCGATGGGAGAGGGTTGGCTGCTGCCCCTGCTGACTCCATTGCAGGTGCGGGATTCTGTAACGACCTGGGTGTCGGGGGGGGTGCGAAGTCAAACGCAGGAAACAGCAGAGCTTCAATAAGTTGAGTCTTTAATCCCCAACTGTTCAACACAATGTCCAACACGGACGAACTGGGTGAACATACACGGTTCGGTCCAACGACACGAGCCACAATCCCAGTCCACAAATACAATCTCCACTCCCGAAATCCAAAAGGTTACAAAGTAATAATCCCGCACAAAGACGCCTACGGGCTGGCTGACAAATAAAGCCATACTAATTACCCACTTAACTGAACACAGGTGTAACAAATAAACACATAAGGAGGGGGAGGAAAAAGAGTCAGTGGCAGCTAGTAGGCCGGTGACGACGACCGCCGAGCGCCACCCGAACGGGAAGGAGGGCCTGCCTCGGTTGAAGTCGTGACACACATACACATATTTAGCAGATGTTATTGGTCACTTTGTCACACCCTGACCTTAGAGAGCTTTTTATGTCTCTATTTTGGTTTGGTCAGGGTGTGATTTGGGTGGGCATTCTATGTTCATTTTTCTATGTTTTGTATTTCTTTGTTTTGGGCGGGTGTGGTTCTCAATCAGGGACAGCTGTCTATCATTGTCTCTGATTGGGAACCATACTTAGGTAGCTTTTTCCCACCTGTGTTTTGTGGGTAGTTATTTTCTGTTTAGTGTTTTCTGCACCTGACAGGACTGTTTCCGTTTTGTTTCTCACTTTGTTATTTTGTTCTAGTGTTCAGTGTTAATAAATATCATGAACACTTACCACGCTGCGCTTTGGTCTGATCCTTCTTCATGCAACGATGACCGTTACACACTTATTTAGCAGATGTTATTGCGGGTGTAGTGAAATGCTTGTGTTCCTAGCTCCAACAGTGCAGTAGTATCTAACAATTCACAACAATACACACATCTAAAAGTAAAATAATGGAATTAAGAAATATATAAATATTAGGACGAGCAATATCAGAGTGGCATTGACTAGAATACAGTAGAATATAGTATATCCATATGAAATGAGTAAAACAGTATGTAAACAATATTAAAGTGATCAGTGATTCCATGTCTATGTACATAGGGCAGCAGCCTCTAAGGTGCAGGGTTGAGTAACCAGGTAGTAGCCGGCTAGTGACAGTGACTAAGTTCATGGCAGGGTACTGGGTGTCGGCTGGCAAGTGATGGCTATTTAGCAGTCTGATGTCCTTGAGACAGACACAGTTTTTTAGTCTCTCGGTCCCAGCTTTGATGCACCTGTACTGACCTCACCTTCTGTATGGCAGCGGAGTAAACAGGCCGTGGCTCGGGTGGTTGATGTCCTTGAGGATCTTTTTGGCCTTCCTGTGACATTGGGTGCTGTAGGTGTCTTGGAGGGCAGGCAGTGTGCCACCGGTGATGAATCGGGCAGACCGCATCACCCTCTGGAGAGCCCAGCGGTTGGGGGCGGTGCAATTTCCGTACCCAGGCGGTGATACAGCCTGACAAGATGCTTTCAAGGGTGCATCTGTAAAAGCCACATTTATTCAGCCTCCTGAGGTTGAAGAGGAGCTGTTGTCAGTTCTTCACCACACTGTCTGTGTGGGTGGACCATTTCAGATGGTCAGTGATGTGTATGCCGAGGAACTTGAAGCTTATCACCTTCTCCACTGTGGTCTCGTCGATGTGGATGGGGGTGTGTTCCCTCTGCTGTCTCCTGAAGTCCAAGATCAGCTCCTTCATTTTGTTGATGTTAAGGGAGAGGTTATTTTCCTGGCTCCACTCCGCCAGGGCCCTCACCTCCTCCCTGTAGGCTGTCTCGTCATTGTTGGTAATCAGGCTTACCACTGATTACCACTCATAAAGTCTGAAAACTTGATGATTGAGTTGAAGGCGTGCATGGCCACGCAGTCATGGGTGAACAGGGACTACAGGAGGGGGCTGAGCACGCACCCTTGTTGGACCCTGTGTTGAGGATCAGCGAATTGGAGGTGTTGTTTCCTACCTTCACCACCTGGGAGCGGCTCGTCAGGAAGTCCAGGACCCAGTTGCACAGGGTAGGGTTCAGACCCAGGGCCCTGAGCTTAATGATGAGCTTGGAGGGTACTATGGTGTTGAGGGCTGAGCTCTAGTCAATGAACAGTATGCTTACACAGATATTCTTCTTGTCCAGATGGGATAGGGCAGTGTGCATTGCGATGGTGATTGCATCGTCTGTTGTTCAATTGAATTGGGTCTAGGGTTCCGGGTAAGGTGGAGGTGATCTGATCATTGACTAGCCTCGCAAAGCACTTCATGATGACAGAAGTGAGTGCTACGGGGCGATAGGTATTTAGTTCAGTTACCTTTACTTTCTTGGGTACAGAAACAATGGTGGACATCTTGAAGCAAGTGGGGATAGCAGACTGGGATAGGGAGAGATTGAATATGTCCGGAAATACTCCAGAGAGCTGGTCTGCGCATGCTCTGTCCCTGTCCCTGTCCCCAACAGAACCCAACAGGGAGGTAGGCTTCACACCACCCCTGTCCCTGTCCCTGTCCCCAACAGAACCCACCAGGGAGGTAGGCTACACACCACCCCTGTCCCTGTCCCTGTCCCCAACAGAACCCACCAGGGAGGTAGGCTACACACCACCCCTGTCCCTGTCCCTGTCCCCAACAGAACCCAACAGGGAGGTAGGCTACACACCAACCACTGTCCCTGTCCCCAACAGAACCCACCAGGGAGGTAGGCTTCACACCAACCCTGTCCCTGTCCCTGTCCCCAGCAGAACCCACCAGGGAGGTAGGCTACACACCACCCCTGTCCCTGTCCCCAACAGAACCCACCAGGGAGGTAGGCTACACACCACCCCTGTCCCTGTCCCTGTCCCCAACAGAACCCACCAGGGAGGTAGGCTTCACACCAACCCTGTCCCTGTCCCTGTCCCCAGCAGAACCCACCAGGGAGGTAGGCTACACACCACCCCTGTCCCTGTCCCTGTCCCCAACAGAACCCACCAGGGAGGTAGGCTTCACACCAACCCTGTCCCTGTCCCTGTCCCCAGCAGAACCCACCAGGGAGGTAGGCTACACACCAACCCTGTCCCTGTCCCCAACAGAACCCAACAGGGAGGTAGGCTACACACCAAGCCTGTCCCTGTCCCCAACAGAACCCAACAGGGAGGTAGGCTACACACCACCCCTGTCCCTGTCCCTGTCCCCAACAGAACCCAACAGGGAGGTAGGCTTCACACCACCCATGTCCCTGTCCCCAGCAGAACCCACCAGGGAGGTAGGCTACACACCATCCCTGTCCCTGTCCCCAACAGAACCCACCAGGGAGGTAGGCTACACACCATCCCTGTCCCTGTCCCCAACAGAACCCAACAGGGAGGTAGGCTTCACACCATCCCTGTCCCTGTCCCTGTCCCCAGCAGAACCCACCAGGGAGGTAGGCTACACACCATCCCTGTCCCTGTCCCTGTCCCCAGCAGAACCCACCAGGGAGGTAGGCTAAACACCACCCCTGTCCCTGTCCCCAACAGAACCCACCAGGGAGGTAGGCTACACACCACCCCTGTCCCTGTCCCTGTCCCCAACAGAACCCACCAGTGAGGTAGGCTTCACACCACCCCTGTCCCTGTCCCCAACAGAACCCAACAGGGAGGTAGGCTACACACCACCCCTGTCCCTGTCCCCAACAGAACCCAACAGGGAGGTAGGCTTCACACCATCCCTGTCCCTGTCCCCAACAGAACCCACCAGGGAGGTAGGATACACACCACCCCTGTCCCTGTCCCTGTCCCCAACAGAACCCACCAGGGAGGTAGGCTTCACACCACCCCTGTCCCTGTCCCTGTCCCCAGCAGAACCCACCAGGGAGGTAGGCTTCACACCATCCCTGTCCCTGTCCCCAACAGAACCCACCAGGGAGGTAGGCTTCACACCACCCCTGTCCCTGTCCCTGTCCCCAACAGAACCCACCAGGGAGGTAGGCTAAACACCACCCCTGTCCCTGTCCCCAACAGAACCCAACAGGGAGGTAGGCTACACATCACCCCTGTCCCTGTCCCCAGCAGAACCCACCAGGGAGGTAGGCTACACACCACCCCTGTCCCTGTCCCTGTCCCCAACAGAACCCAACAGGGAGGTAGGCTACACACCAACCCTGTCCCTGTCCCCAACAGAACCCACCAGGGAGGTAGGCTACACACCACCCCTGTCCCTGTCCCTGTCCCCAGCAGAACCCACCAGGGAGGTAGGCTACACACCACCCCTGTCCCTGTCCCTGTCCCCAACAGAACCCACCAGGGAGGTAGGCTACACACCATCCCTGTCCCTGTCCCTGTCCCCAGCAGAACCCACCAGGGAGGTAGGCTTCACACCACCCCTGTCCCTGTCCCTGTCCCCAGCAGAACCCACCAGGGAGGTAGGCTACACACCACCCCTGTCCCTGTCCCTGTCCCCAACAGAACCCAACAGGGAGGTAGGCTACACACCAACCCTGTCCCTGTCCCCAACAGAACCCACCAGGGAGGAAGGCTGCACACCACCCCTGTCCCTGTCCCTGTCCCCAACAGAACCCACCAGGGAGGTAGGCTTCACACCATCCCTGTCCCTGTCCCTGTCCCCAACAGAACCCACCAGGGAGGTAGGCTGCACATCACCCCTGTCCCTGTCCCTGTCCCCAGCAGAACCCACCAGGGAGGTAGGCTACACACCATCCCTGTCCCTGTCCCTGTCCCCAGCAGAACCCACCAGGGAGGTAGGCTACACACCACCCCTGTCCCTGTCCCTGTCCCCAGCAGAACCCACCAGGGAGGTAGGCTTCACACCATCCCTGTCCCTGTCCCTGTCCCCAGCAGAACCCACCAGGGAGGTAGGCTACACACCACCCCTGTCCCTGTCCCTGTCCCCAGCAGAACCCACCAGGGAGGTAGGCTTCACACCATCCCTGTCCCTGTCCCTGTCCCCAACAGAACCCACCAGGGAGGTAGGCTACACACCATCCCTGTCCCTGTCCCTGTCCCCAGCAGAACCCACCAGGGAGGTAGGCTACACACCATCCCTGTCCCTGTCCCTGTCCCCAGCAGAACCCACCAGGGAGGTAGGCTTCACACCAACCCTGTCCCTGTCCCTGTCCCCAGCAGAACCCACCAGGGAGGTAGGCTTCACACCACCCCTGTCCCTGTCCCCAACAGAACCCACCAGGGAGGTAGGCTTCACACCACCCCTGTCCCTGTCCCCAACGGAACCCACCAGGGAGGTAGGCTACACACCACCCCTGTCCCTGTCCCTGTCCCCAACAGAACCCAACAGGGAGGTAGGCTTCACACCATCCCTGTCCCTGTCCCTGTCCCCAACAGAACCCACCAGGGAGGTAGGCTTCACACCATCCCTGTCCCTGTCCCTGTCCCCAACAGAACCCAACAGGGAGGTAGGCTTCACACCATCCCTGTCCCTGTCCCCAACAGAACCCACCAGGGAGGTAGGCTTCACACCACCCCTGTCCCTGTCCCTGTCCCCAGCAGAACCCACCAGGGAGGTAGGCTACACACCATCCCTGTCCCTGTCCCTGTCCCCAACAGAACCCACCAGGGAGGTAGGCTACACACCACCCCTGTCCCTGTCCCTGTCCCCAACAGAACCCACCAGGGAGGTAGGCTACACACCACCCCTGTCCCTGTCCCCAACAGAACCCACCAGGGAGGTAGGCTTCACACCATCCCTGTCCCTGTCCCTGTCCCCAACAGAACCCACCAGGGAGGTAGGCTACACACCAACCCTGTCCCTGTCCCTGTCCCCAACAGAACCCAACAGGGAGGTAGGCTACACACCAACCCTGCCCCTGTCCCTGTCCCCAGCAGAACCCACCAGGGAGGTAGGCTACACACCAACCCTGTCCCTGTCCCTGTCCCCAACAGAACCCAACAGGGAGGTAGGCTACACACCAACCCTGTCCCTGTCCCTGTCCCCAACAGAACCCAACAGGGAGGTAGGCTTCACACCATCCCTGTCCCTGTCCCTGTCCCCAACAGAACCCACCAGGGAGGTAGGCTGCACACCATCCCTGTCCCTGTCCCTGTCCCCAGCAGAACCCACCAGGGAGGTAGGCTACACACCACCCCTGTCCCTGTCCCTGTCCCCAACAGAACCCAACAGGGAGGTAGGCTGCACACCATCCCTGTCCCTGTCCCCAACAGAACCCAACAGGGAGGTAGGCTTCACACCACCCCTGTCCCTGTCCCTGTCCCCAACAGAACCCAACAGGGAGGTAGGCTGCACACCATCCCTGTCCCTGTCCCAGTCCCCAACAGAACCCACCAGGGAGGTAGGCTGCACACCATCCCTGTCCCTGTCCCTGTCCCCAACAGAACCCAACAGGGAGGTAGGCTTCACACCATCCCTGTCCCTGTCCCTGTCCCCAACAGAACCCACCAGGGAGGTAGGCTTCACACCACCCCTGTCCCTGTCCCTGTCCCCAACAGAACCCACCAGGGAGGTAGGCTTCACACCACCCCTGTCCCTGTCCCTGTCCCCAACAGAACCCACCAGGGAGGTAGGCTTCACACCACCCCTGTCCCTGTCCCTGTCCCCAGCAGAACCCACCAGGGAGGTAGGCTTCACACCAACCCTGTCCCTGTCCCTGTCCCCAGCAGAACCCACCAGGGAGGTAGGCTTCACACCATCCCTGTCCCTGTCCCCAGCAGAACCCACCAGGGAGGTAGGCTTCACACCACCCCTGTCCCTGTCCCTGTCCCCAGCAGAACCCACCAGGGAGGTAGGCTTCACACCACCCCTGTCCCTGTCCCCAACAGAACCCACCAGGGAGGTAGGCTTCACACCATCCCTGTCCCTGTCCCTGTCCCCAACAGAACCCACCAGGGAGGTAGGCTGCACACCATCCCTGTCCCTGTCCCTGTCCCCAGCAGAACCCACCAGGGAGGTAGGCTACACACCACCCCTGTCCCTGTCCCTGTCCCCAGCAGAACCCACCAGGGAGGTAGGCTACACACCATCCCTGTCCCTGTCCCTGTCCCCAGCAGAACCCAACAGGGAGGTAGGCTTCACAACGAGTCTCATAACAAAGGGTCTGAATTCATACGTAAATAAGGTATTTATGTTTTAGATTTTCTTGAATACATTTGCAAAATGTGGAAAATGGAAAAAATTATTGAATCCATTTTAGAAAAAGGCTGTAACAAAACAAAATGTGGAAAAAGTCAAGGGGTCCCTACTTTCAGAAGGCACTGTGTTAATATCCTATCGAGGAGGGGTGGAGCCTCTTCCGTTCACATACTAATGAATTGATATCTCCTCGACCGGGTCACTGAGGAAAGAGGACAGAGGAGAGAGGGTGGAGGATGGATTTTTTGCCCAAATGTGGAAAGGCCAGTTTCTAGACAGACACAATTCACCCTCCTGCCAAAGCTGTCCATCGTCCCCTGGCAGTGATTATGCTAGGATACATGAGTCTGCATTAGGTATGTAGGAGCAGGTGTCTGGACAGCGAGGCTGTGACTCAAACTAAAATCCCCAGTGAAGCATTTGTTTCACATTTAACCAAAGTCAATCAAAATCACTACAAACATATTCTACATTAGGGAACATATTCTACATTAGGGAACATATTCTACATTAGGGAACATATTCTACATGAGGGAACATATTCTACAGCTAGCTACCTCTCTCGTCCATATTATTAGCTAGATACATCTAATCTTACATGGGATTTCATTCTACTGGCTTCTTAATGGATCGAATCTCTCACCTAGCTCGTTCCTTCACTCTTTCTATTCTGTCCCTCTCTCTTCCTCTTTCTTCCCCCATCCCTCTCTCTGTCTCCCTTTCTCCCTACTACTCTCTCTTCCTCCCTCCTTCTCTCTTCCTCTCTCTTCCCCCTCACTCTCTCTGTCTCCCCCTCCACCTACCAGTCTGTCTCCCTCAGTGATTAGCAGCAGCTGTCAGTTAGCAAGTCGGCCAGCCAGAGCAAATATCCTGCATTGATTAGGCAAATTAGCATAGGCACCGCGGCCCTGATGGGAGGCAGGAGAGGAGACACACAACAGCATATTACATATTACAAAGACAATGAGACAGACCCTCAAAATACCCCCAAATAACATCTCTCACCACCTAGGTGGACGTTAGCAGTGTGGTGGTGTGTATGTCTTTGTGTGTGTTTGAGTGTGTGTGTTTGAGTGTGAGTGTGTGTGTGTTGGCGCATGTGTGTTCACTGCGCGTATGTTTGTGTGTGTGTGTGTGTATGCGTGTGTGTGTGTGTGTGTGGGGGGGGGTGCTCGTGTGTGTGTTTGTGTTTGTGTGAAAGAGGGCACATGAGGCCAGGTCTACTCCAGGTTTGTCAGTTAACCTTGGGGATATTGGTCAGACACCAATCAGAATAGTGTCCTGTGATACAGCTATAAACAGCCATCTGTATTTCTGTTGTACAGTACTCATGCAGATGGCTGTAGAAAGCTTTCGTCCCCTTTTATGTCTGTTCCCCAGGCTGTAGTGAAGGAGGTCTGAGAGAAGGGCTTCAGTGTGTGTGGGCCTTAGTTTGGACTAAGCAAACATGACTATGAAGGACAGTGTGTGTGTGTGTGTGTGTGTGTGTGTGTGTGTGTGTGTGTGTGTGTGTGTGTGTGTGTGTGTGTGTGTGTGTGTGTGTGTGTGTGTGTGTGTGTGTGTGTGTGTGTGTGTGTGTGTGTGTGTGTGTGTGCGCTTTGAAGCTGGTCTTTCGGGGAGCTAAGAGGGCTTGAGGACAGCCTGCAACAATCAGTATACACAGACACAGGATGGAACCTGACTCAGGGGTGGAGCCTACAGGGCTGCCAGAGGGTTGATGCAGCTTGGCTTGGATATCAGTGGCAGGCAGCATGAGCTGATTTTAGAGGTGTGTGTGTGAATGTGTTTTATTTATATTTTGTGTGTATTTGTTAAACTCAATGCACAAAGCAAGTTGATCATAGTGGTACAAATAGTGGATTGTACTGAATAATGTGTCTAGTCCACCAGCACAGACCCTGTCTAATACACACCAAAAACAAATGGTTCTATATAGTGCCTAGTAAGGGTTCTTTGGCTTGTAACGATAGCGGAAGCCTTTTTGGTTCTGCATGGAACCTTTTTTTGAAGGTTCTATAAAGAAACATGAAGGTTCTAAATGGAACCTGTATAGAACCATTAAATAAAAATGTTCTATATTACACCATAAAAGGGTTACGCTATGTTTATAACCATTTTTGGGGCTACATGTATAAATAACCCTTTTTAGGATTATTTATATAACCTTTACGGTGAATGGTTCTACAAAGAAAATGTCTCAATCTCATATGTTCTTTGTAGAACCTTACATGTTTTTTTATTCTGGTTTAATGCCATATTATATTGTTAAAATTCCATACGTTTTATTATAGTGTTCATTAACAGGTTGAATCAGGTGTGCGACCTTCCTTCCTTCCTTCCTTCCTTCCTTCCTTCCTTCCTTCCTTCCTTCCTTCCTTCCTTCCTTCCTTCCTTCCTTCCTTCCTTTCTTCTTGAGACAGGGCTTTGGCTTAGCCATTATCCTGTACTGTAGACAGACAGACAGACAGACAGACAGACAGACAGACAGACAGACAGACAGACAGACAGACAGACAGACAGACAGACAGACAGACAAACAGACAAACAGACAGACAGACAGACAGACAGACAGACAGACAGACAGACAGACAGACAGACAGACAGACAGATCTCCAAAACATCTGATGAAGATCATCAAAGGTTAGTGATTCATTTTATCTCTATTTCTGCTTTTTGTGACTCCTGTCTTTGGCTGGAAAAATTGCTGTGTTTTTCTGTGATTTTGCGGTGACCAAACATAATCGTTTGTGGTGCTTTCGCTGTAAAGCCTATTTGAAATCGGACACTTTGGTGGGATTAACAACAAGATTACCTTTAAAATATTTGAGGAATTTTAATTATGAGATTTCTGTTGTTTGAATTTGGCGCCCTGCACTTTCACTGGCTGTCGTCATATCATCCCGTTAACGGGATTGCAGCCATAATTAATCAGCTGTAAAACTGGTTTTAAAAAATTACATAAAAAATTTCTGTGCCCCATGGCAACATGAGTGGAATTACATGAAATGTGTTATAAAATTGCAGGATGTTCTCTCCGCCGCATGGCAAAATGTGTAGAATTTCAGGAAATTGTAAGGCGTGTGGGGGGAGTTCACTACAACTTGATGTTCTGGTGCCTCGCGGCAGTTCAAAATGTTGATTGGGGACCACTTTGATGAGGAATGTGATTGTATATTTGTATTATATTGTATTCAGTAAATTGTGATCTGCGGGACGCTCTCAAAAAAAAAACGGACCTTTGTCTCAATGGAAATATAACTAATACAATTCCTTTCCACGCATTGTCCCCAGGTGACATGTTGAGATTATTGGCACCATTCTCCTCTAATGAGGGTTACATTATGCCTAACACTAGACGCAGCCGCTTCAGGCACATGTAGATTTTTCCACTGGTTTACACAGGAATGTGTGTGTGTATCTAACGCTGACACATACAAAAATAGACCATTGCATCACATGGCTGGACTCCTAGAAAAGAGGTATAATTTTACAATTACAGACTCCATTGATTTTAGGTTCAGCCTAATGCGTCTAAGAGAAATATCCCTATATACTGTGGTGTGTATAAGTGAGCTTGCAGACAGCCATGGCATTACTCCTAACTCTGTGAAAGGGACTAGAGGGAGCCTGCAGCATTGGGTTGTTTATGACATTAAACACTGTCATTCTCAGCCATTTGGCTGCGAAATCGGAGATAATGACACATTTTTACCCGGAATCAGTCAATTACTTTTCTCATTGCTTTTCGCATCTGCAATATACTCCCTCTGAACGATGGCAAGCAGTCTTTTTCCACAATAAATATATATTCAATGAATCATTTGATATTTACTGAGGGCCTGTATTTGGCAGCACTCCAGTGTGGATCCCCCCAATCCTGCTTACTCATCTGTGTGCATTAAAATGTTTTTTACTATAAACCGAAAAATTACAAAATACATACATTATATATTATGTTTTGTACCGATACACTATATATACAGCAGTATGTGGACACTCCTTCAAATGAGTGGATTCAGCTATTTCAGCCACACCCTTTGCTGACAGGTGTATAAAATCAAGCACACAGCCATGAAATCTCAATTGACAAACACTGGCAGTAGAATCGCCTTACTGAAGAGCTCAGTAACTTTCAACTTGGCACCGTCATAGGATGCCACCTTTCCAACAAGTCAGTTTGTCAAATGTATGCCCTGCTAGAGCTGTCCAGGTCAACTGTAAGTGTTCCTATTCTGAAATGGAAACCCTAACCCTAACTGTCTCTGGAATCGGCGTCAGCACAATAACTTTCCATTGGGAGCTTCATGAAATGGGTTTCCATGGACGAACAGCCTAAGATCACAATGTGCCAAGCGTTGGCTGGAGTGGTGTAAAGTTCACCCCCATTGGACTCTGGAGCAGTGGAAACGTGTTCTCTGGAGTGATGAATCACGTTTCACCAATTGGCAGTCCAACGGATGAATCTGGGTTTGGCTGATGCCAGGAGAACGCTACATGCCCCAATGCATAGTGTCAACTGTAAAGTTAGGTGGAGGACATATATTGGTCTGGAGCTGTTTTTCATGGTTTGGGCTAGGTAGCTTACTTCCAGTGAAGGGAAATTTTAATGCTACAGCGTACAATGACATTCTAGACGATTCTGTGCTTCCAACTTTGTGGAAGGCCATTTCCTGTTTCAGCATAACAATGCCCATGTGCTCTTGTGGCTGAAGGAATGCAAGTCCACACAGCAATGTTCCAACATCTAGTGGAAAGCCTTCCCAGAAGAGTGGAAGCTGTGATAGCAGCAACGGGTGGACCAACTCCATATTAATGCCCATGGTTTTGGAATGAGATGTTTGACGACCACGTGTCCACATACTTTTGGCCATGTGGTTTATTTAGCAGATGTTATTGTGGGTGTAGCGAAAAGCTTGTGCTCCTATCTCCTACAGTGAAGTAAAATCTAACAATACACAACAATACACATTTAGGTATTACAGACTGGGTCAGGGAGAGTTGGAAAATGTCAGTGAAGACACTTGCCAGCTGGTCAGCGCATGCTCAATGTACGCGTCCTGGTAATCCGTCTGGCCCTGCAGTCTTGTGAATGTTAACTTGTCTACAGGTCTTACTCACATCGGCTACGGAGAGTGTGATCACACAGTCGACCTGAACAGCTGGTGCTCTTATCCATGGTTCAGTGTTGCTTGCCTCGAAGTGAGCATAGAAGGCCTTTAGCTCATCTGGAAGGCTTGTGTCACTGTGCAGATCATGGCTGGGTTTACCTTTGTAATCTGTAATAGTTTGCAAGCCCTGTCACATTCAAAGAGAGTAGGATTTGATCTGTATTACCTTGTGTCACTCATATATTTGTTAGTCATTTTGAAGCTGCAAAAGTGGTCTACGCTAATGTTGAGGTGATTCCATATCCCTCATGTATTTAATTTTAGGCTATTGGCTATATTAAGATTCACATCTAAGAGCCGTCCAAACTATGTGCTAATGATCATATATTTAGACTAATTCATCTAACTGTTGTAGTTTTAGGTTCTTCATTAAATTATTTTCTGCCATGAAATAAATATTATTTTTCTTTTTCAAATAACTTGCATATATTTAAATACCTTGAAATATTATTTGGTTTTCTGAGAGGTATTCAAAATACTTCCAAACATTATTTGTTTTTCTTAGACCTCTATTTGAATATCAAAGAAAATAGTTAAAATAAAATAGCTTTTTAGTTTAAGCTCTTTAAAAAACGACATTTGACTAACTATTTTCTGCCCAGGTGTGGTGTGTGTGCTTGTTGTATGTAACCCCACCACACACACCTTCTCCTGGCCCTGTGTAGATCTCCTGCTCCTAGTGTGTGTGTGCGTGTGTGCGTGTGTGTGCGTGTGTGTGTGTGTGTGTGTGTGTGCGTGTGTGTGCGTGCGTGTGTGTGCGTGCGTGCGTTTGTGTGTGTGTGTGTGTGTGTGTGTGTGTGTGTGTGTGTGTGTGTGTGTGTGTGTGTGTGTGTGTGTGTGTGTGTGTGTGTGTGTGTGTGTGTGTGTGTGTGTGTGTGGTGGAACTGTCAGGGGATACTCATTAAAGACACAACAGTAGGTAGGTCAACAAGCTGCTGCTCTTGTTTGCGTTCTGTAAAACACACACACAGGCACGCACGCATACACACACACACCTAGTCACGCACTCTTGCACACACACGCACACACACGCACACACACACACACACACACACACACACACACACACACCTAGTCACGCACTCTTGCACACACATGCGCACCCAGGCACACACACACACACACACACACACACACACACACACACACACACACACACACACACACACACACACACACACACACACACACCCACAGTGGCCCTTATAGTCATGTTTGCTTTCACTCGTCTTAATTGAACCAACAGGAAGGGTAAACACGCTGTCTGTTTGGAGGTCACCTAATTGTGTTCTTCTGTGTCTGAAGGAGGACAGTCTATTCATGTATCAGTACTGCTCTTCTCTGTTGTCTAACGCTTCATTTCGTTTGTTTTACATTCCCGTCAACCGCAGCAGTATATATGGGGACGACACTGTACGGTACAATGATGAACCACTGATGACTCCATTACTCCCCTGATGTTTATCATGTCATAAAGCTGCTCCATGACAACACTTATATTATCCCCTCCCTAATCTCCACCTATAAAGACACGCAGAGGCTGAAAAACGAGTTCATCCGGAGCGAGGGAGAGGAGAGATAAATCAGAGATGGAGGTGAAGGAGATTGTCAATGATCGAGCCGCTCTCCCTGCTCAATAGCCATGATCTACAGCAATGCAAATCAATGCATACTATTAGACAGGGTAAGATGCAGGGGGCAGGGGTGAGAAATTGGACCGAGTTAACAACCGAGTTAACAACCGTGAGGAGGAGATGTCGCCAGGGAAATATCATGGCGGGCGGTTTGAAAGAAAAGCTTTGATAAAGACAGCAGAAGTTTTTCCATTACCCGACGGAGTAAAGAGTGAAAGATAATGAGCTGGCAGTCGCTCAGATCAGAACTAAACCGTACAGTATAATGATGAAGTACTACACTGTACAGTATAATGATGAATACTACACTGTACAGTATAATGATGAATACTACACTGTACAGTATAATGATGAATACTACACTGTACAGTATAATGATGAATACTACACTGTACAGTATAATGATGAATACTACACTGTACAGTATAATGATGAAGTACTACACTGTACAGTATAATGATGAAGTACTACACTGTACAGTATAATGATGAATACTACACTGTACAGTATAATGATGAAGTACTACACTGTACAGTATAATGATGAATACTACACTGTACAGTATAATGATGAAGTACTACACTGTACAGTATAATGATGAATACTACACTGTACAGTATAATGATGAAGTACTACACTGTACATTATAATGATGAATACTACACTGTACAGTATAATGATGAAGTACTACACTGTACAGTATAATGATGAATACTACAACGTGCAGTATAATGATGAAGTACTACACTGTAAAGTATAATGATGAATACTACAATGTACATTATAATGATTAAGTACTACACTGTACAGTATAATGATGAATACTACAATGTAATTTATAATGATTAAGTACTACACTGTACAGTATAATGATTAATAACTACACTGCACAGTATAATGCATTCATTTCAGAGAGGAGTTTCGCTTTTGTTTTTCTAATGTGCCTGGATATGAACTCAAGGGAAAACTTTACATTTAAAAGTCCTTTACGTATGTTTTACCTTTAATACTGAAGATTTTCTAGTAAGGCAATAGGAAATGTAAGATTGTGTATGAAATGTCATATTTTCTATTTTATACATGTTGTTCTCTGACCTCATTGTTCTATCAAATAGGGGAAAAAACGTAATATTGAAACTAATTATCTTATTCGTCTGTGTGTTTTTGTCCACTTCCTGTCTGTGTCCGTGTGTTTGAACCTGTGTTTCTGTTTCTCCTTTCTTTTGTGTATTTTGTTTTGTTCTTCCCCCATGTGTTTGACCCATGAAGCAGACGACAGATGACATGGTGTCTTCGGCAGAGTGTTCCAGTGACGACGAGGACCTGGAGGAGTGCGACTCTGGCCGTGCAGGTGGGCTAGGTTAGTTTCCCTCTGCTTGCTCTCATGCTGCTCTATCTCTCACTCCATGCACACCTGAGGATCAAGCACTGCATCCTATAAAGCATCGTAACCCCATGGACACACAAAGTGTAACTTCCAAAGATAGAAACCCAAAGGACAAATTATGGCAAGACTGGATATTTGTTACGTTAAATCTGACTGAATTACAGAAAACATAATACATAGCAAAGTGGAAAATAGTTAAATCTGTCATGGACTATTCATATTATAAAATCAAGTATTTTGCTTTCAAAAACACTATAAAACATATTAGTTTGATGATTTACACTTGCCCATGGGGTCGTCTGAAGTGGTTAACATGGTCACCAAAACACATGCAAATGTAGTCCTCTCAGCGTTGAATGAGAGAGAGAGAAAAAGACACAGTTAGTGTGAAGATGTGCCATGTTCTCTGTGTTGATGCTTCAAAATGTATCATACCGTGTTTGGGTCCAGTGCTCTATCCATGTGGCACTGTCCTGACTTGCATTTTGACTCATGATACATTTTGAGATTCTCTTCTTAACGATTTGCTTTCAGTGAAATGACTGAGTGATTAGATATCTAGCAGGAATTCAAGTATTGGCTCATTTATGTGTGTTTGTATTTCATTTTGTTTCCATATTTAGAGGCTTGCACTGTAAAACATGTAATAGAGGAGAGATATCATCGGATTTCTGTGTTGTTGTTTTATTGTTTTTGTTTGCTTCAAGGTGAACATGTTATCCTGCTGTCTTTTTCCAAACCAAATATAAAAAAAATACAATACTGAGCTAACTTAGACTTTCCAAATCATGTTCCTCTGAGCTTTTTGAGAGAACTTGGGATTTGCCTTATTTTGTTTGGATAAAATCTGAAAAGCCAGCTCTCTGTCCCGGAACTGTGTGTACCACAACACCAATATGGAACTGTGTGTACCACAACACCAATATGGAACTGTGTGTACCACAACACCAATATGGAACTGTGTGTACCACAACACCAATATGGACCTGTGTGTACCACAACACCAATATGGACCTGTGTGTACCACAACACCAATATGGACCTGTGTGTACCACAACACCAATATGGACCTGTGTGTACCACAACACCAATATGGACCTGTGTGTACCACAACACCAATATGGAACTGTGTGTACCACAACACCAATATGGACCTGTGTGTACCACAACACCAATATGGAACTGTGTGTACCACAACACCAATATGGAACTGTGTGTACCACAACACCAATATGGAACTGTGTGTACCACAACACCAATATGGAACTGTGTGTACCACAACACCAATATGGAACTGTGTGTACCACAACACCAATATGGACCTGTGTGTACCACAACACCAATATGGAACTGTGTGTACCACAACACCAATATGGAACTGTGTGTACCACAACACCAATATGGACCTGTGTGTACCAAAACACCAATATGGAACTGTGTGTACCACAACACCAATATGGAACTGTGTGTACCACAACACCAATATGGAACTGTGTGTACCACAACACCAATATGGAACTGTGTGTACCAAAACACCACAACACACATTTTAACCTTAACTGTTTACTTCCCAATGAAAACGTTAAAGCAAGTTTTTATTTAATCCAGTTTGTCCATCAACATGTCCTTACAGCTTCAGTGAATGACTCCACTTTTTTGAGCCAAGTAAACTGGGTTTGGTTTTATTGGCTGTTTAGTATGGCAGGGACACCCACCTCAGGTACTGGCTGTTTAGTATGGCAGAGACACCCACCTCAGGTACTGGCTGTTTAGTATGGCAGGGACACCCACCTCAAGTACTGGCTGTTTAGTATGGCAGGGACACCCACCTCAGGTACTGGCTGTTTAGTATGGCAGGGACACCCACCTCAGGTACTGGCTGTTTAGTATGGCAGGGACACCCACCTCAGGTACTGGCTGTTTAGTATGGCAGGGACACCCACCTCAGGTACTGGCTGTGTAGTATGGCAGGGACACCCACCTCAGGTACTGGCTGTTTAGTATGGCAGGGACACCCACCTCAGGGACTGGCTGTTTAGTATGGCAGGGACACCCACCTCAGGTACTGGCTGTTTAGTATGGCAGGGACACCCACCTCAGGTACTGGCTGTTTAGTATGGCAGGGACACCCACCTCAGGTACTGGCTGTGTAGTATGGCAGGGACACCCACCTCAGGTACTGGCAGTTTAGTATGGCAGGGACACCCACCTCAGGGACTGGCTGTTTAGTATGGCAGGGACACCCACCTCAGGGACTGGCTGTTTAGTATGGCAGGGACACCCACCTCAGGTACTGGCTGTTTAGTATGGCAGGGACACCCACCTCAGGGACTGGCTGTTTAGTATGGCAGGGACACCCACCTCAGGTACTGGCTGTTTAGTATGGCAGGGACACCCACCTCAGGGACTGGCTGTTTAGTATGGCAGGGACACCCACCTCAGGTACTGGCTGTTTAGTATGGCAGGGACACCCACCTCAGGGACTGGCTGTTTAGTATGGCAGGGACACCCACCTCAGGTACTGGCTGTGTAGTATGGCAGGGACACCCACCTCAGGTGCCCTATAGATGCTTTTATTTGTTGCTCTAAATGAGGCCAATAAGAAGTCAAGTGCCTTAATGTATCTCAGGTACATCACCTGGCATTGCTCAAGTGACAGACGACTGAGAGACGGTTCCACACTGCTCAGGCCAAGGTGTTATCAGCACTACCTGATCATCGTCCTCTGAGAGGTCAATTCCAATTCCTCCCAAAGTTCCTATGAGAGATAGCAGTGCTAAAGAGCCCATGTCTGATCTCTACTGTAGCCTCTGAGCTCTCCAGGTCTATGAGGACAGATATCATCAGGGCCCCAGTCATCCAATCATCATATGTTTACACAGAAATTCACACCATTCTAACCCCGACATCAGTTGACGTGGACAGCTGCATGCTACGTGGTCTCGATATTTATTATCCGTCATTTTCGTGAGTGAAGCATGTGGGGGATGTTTTTATTTTGAATACTTTCGTTTGACGTTTTGTATGTGCGGGTCTCTTTTATATGTGGTGGTCTCTTTTATATGTTCGGTTCTCTTTTATATGTGGTGGTCTGTTTTATATGTTCGGTTCTCTTGGCTTCCGGTTTGTGTTTGTTTTGTATTTGAGTCGTTGTCTTTATCTGTCTGCCAAGTATCTGAAATACGACATGCCTGTTTTCTCGCCTCATCATGTGCAGCATGAATTTTCGGTGGTTGAAAAAAATTATTCCTCATCTCTTTTAGAGCATTTGTTGCCATGAGGCTTTTTAGAGCAAACATTCCCATGTTTTGATAATCAAAGCAAATAAAAAGGCAACAAAATATTTTCTTGTCATCAACTTTTTGGGCCTCAAGCAGGCAGCCATAACATCTAACTGAAGAAAGTTGTGAATTAAGAATGATATCTTTTTAACCTCCCCTCCTCCCTTCGTTCACTACCTACCTTATTTTCCTCCTAAACCGCTCCCCCTTCCTTGTCAAGCCATTCTGCATTTAAATTGGTTTCAATGAAGATGACATAAAGATTATTTTATTGCCCAAATGTATATATGCTTTCCTCTTTTGAGTTGCAGTCATTTTGTGGCATACATTAACAGTAGTGGCTAACTCAACCTTAACCCATCCTCTTCCGGGTCACCTCCCGGTGACCTCCATCCCTTCAAAGCATGCACTCTAATTGGCTCCATCATGTGTGTCTGACCCTTGACCCCTAACCCTCCATTTAGACTAACTGGGCTGCTTTGTCTTCCGGTCACTTTGAGTTCCGCACCTATCTTTAGGGTCAACATTGCCTATTGCGACATCGTTTCTCTCTTTCTGTTCTGCACTCGTCTGTTTTTGTCTGTCTCTCTGTCCGTTTGTCTGTCTTTCTGTCCGTTTGTCTGTCTCTCTGTCCGTTTGTCTGTCTTTCTGTCTTGAGGCGTCGTCATGTGACTCTGTTCTCTGTTTGTAAAACTGTTTTGTATTCCCCCTTTCCCCTTAAAGGAATTCCATAAGACAGATACCACTGGTGATGATAATTACACACATTTTAAACCAATAACATAGATTTTATTAATTGATAGGAGATGAAATACCATCACACTCTAAACCTGCTATTCCAATAATAACTGCACGGTAGTGTTAATTTCCAGTACACTCTACATACCAATCTCACACACCAAAGAAAATGCAATCCCAGTGCAAAACTGCAGCAACAGAGATATGCACTGTGGGACCGTATTAATTATGCACTTTGGGGCCGTACCTGTTGCTGTATACACAGTGTGGCCGTTTCAAATACGGAATATTTTGGCGTATATTCCGTAATTAAAATGACGTATGACATCAGTCAAACTGTGCAAAAGTGAAACCGAAACTCCCCTTGACGGTTAAGAAAAGGCATTCATTCTGAGGGGTTAAGGTTTGGGATAATAATAAAACCAAATGTGTTCAGTCATCTCGCCGATGGTTGCAACAACTCTGTGTTTCACTCTGAAGACAAGAAAATGTAATTATCACATAGGAAAGTGCAAACTCTCTCCAGAGAACTTATTAGCTATGTGACTCATCCAATTGTCCACATATCTAAAGGTTCCCTTTCAGTCAGTCAACTTCTGTAAAAAATACTATGGGGAGTCGCACTCTCTCGACTTCTGTTGAAGCATCTACAATGACGCCTGACAAGGCCAATGAAATCCCCACCTCGCTGGAAGCCCCGCCTTCCACAGGTGATAAGCTTGAGGCTCGGATTCATCCCTTCAATTATTCCGCTCTACACCTCGGTGTGAACAGGAAGGATTCAGGCTACTCAAACAAACATTTGGAAAACAAGGCTGTCTTACGTTCCGCCAACTAAACTGTCCCAAAGTGGTAGAACATGTACACCCCCTGGACGTTGTGTGCTGAAGTTTGTACTTATTCTTTTAAGTTTCCAAATCACAAACAATTAGTTATTCTTAAATTTGCTGGTGCAATAAGTACTCTAACCTATAAGAGTTCAAGCCTTGTCTGAGCAGGTGGAGGGGGGCTCTGAGAGATATAAGACAGATCAGGAAACGTTTGTATTATTTTTTGCATGTATTTAACCCCTTTTTTGGCACTAAATGGTCTAAGCCCTGTCTAAGCCGGCGGTTCTACTAAACTATAGGGAATAGTTTTAAGCAGATCAAACCAAGGATCATTTTGCTATTTGATTTGCAATTTTAATACCCAATGAAGTATATACAGTTGAAGTCGGAAGTTTTTCACAATTCCTGACATTTAATCCGAGTAAGAATTCCCTGTCTTAGCTCAGTTAGGATCAACACTTTATTTTAAGAATGTGAAATGTCAGAATAATAGTAGAGAGAATGATTTATTTCAGCTTTTATTTATTTCATCACATTCCCAATGGGTCAGAAGTTTACATAAACTCAATTCGTATTTGGTAGTGTAACGGATGTGAAATGGCTAGCTAGTTAGCGGGTACGCGCTAGTAGCATTTCAATCAGTTACGTCACTTGCTCTGAGACTTAAGTAGGGTTTCCCCTTGCTCTGCAAGGGCCGCGGCCTTTGTGGAGCGATGGGTAACGATGCTTCGTGGGCGACCGTTGTTGATGTGTCCAGAGGGTCCCTGGTTCGCGCCCGTGTCGGGGCGAGGGGACGAGGTAAAGTTATACTGTTACATTGATGCTGTTGACCCAGATCACTGGTTGCTGCGGAAAAGGAGGAGGTTGAAAGGGGGGTGAGTGTAACGGATGTGAAATGGCTAGCTAGTTAGCGGGTACGCGCTAGTAGCATTTCAATCAGTTACGTCACTTGCTCTGAGACTTAAGTAGGGTTTCCCCTTGCTCTGCAAGGGCCGCGGCTTTTGTGGAGCGATGGGTAACGCTGCTTCGTGGGTGTCAGTTGTTGATGTGTGCAGAGGGTCCCTGGTTCGCGCCCGTGTCGGGGCGAGGGGACGACGTAAAGTTATACTGTTACAGTAGCATTGCCATTAAATTGTTTAACTTGGGTCAAATTTTTCTTGTAGCCTTCCACAACCTTCCCACAATAAGTCAGGTGAATTTTGGACGATTCCTCCTGACAGAGCTGGTGTAACTGAGTCAGGTTTTTAGGCCTCCTTGCTCACACATGCTTTTCCAGTTCTGCCCACAAATTTTCTATGGGATTGAGGTCAGAGCTTTGTGATGGCCACTCCAATACCTTGAATGTGTTGTCCTTAAGCCATTTTGCCACAACTTTGGAAGTGTGCTTGGGGTCATTGTCCATTTGGAAGACCCATTTGCGACCAAGCTTTATCTTCCTGACGGATGTCTTGAGATATTGCTTCAATATATCCTCAAAATTTTCCTGCCTCATGATGCCATCTATTTTGTGAAGTGCACCAGTCCCTCCTGCAGCAAAGCACCTCCACAACATGATGCTGCCACCCCCGTGCTTCACAGTTGGGATGGTGTTCTTCAGCTTGCAACTTCCCCCTTTTCCCTCCAAACATAACGATGGTCATTACGGCCAAATAGTTCTATTTTTGTTTCATCAGACCAGAGGACATTTCTCCAAAAAGTACAATCTTTGTCCCCATGTGCAGTTGCAAACCGTGGTCTGGAAATTGTATGGCGGTTTTGGAGCAATGGCTTCTTCCTTGCTGAGCTGCCTTGGCTGATTTCTTTTGATTTCCCCATGATATCAAACAAAGAGGCACTGAGTTTGAAGGTAGGCCTTGAAATACATCCACAGGTACACCTCCAATTGACTCAAATGTTGTCTATTAGCCTATCAGAAGCTTCTAAAGCCATGCCATCATTTTCTGGAATTTTCCAAGCTGTTTAAAGGCACAGTCAACTTAGTGTATGTAAACTTCTGACCCACTGGAATTGTGATGCAGTGAATTATAAGTGAAATAATCTGTCTGTAAACAATTGTTGGAAAAATTACTTGTGTCATGCACAAAGTAGATATCCTAACCGACTTGCCAAAACTATAGTTAGTTTCCAACTTAAGTGTATGTAAACTTCCGACTTCAAATGTAAAAAATATAGTTAATATACTTACCATAATAACATATTGAATATCATTGAATAACATATTCACTACATGGAACAGCAGATAGTCCCCTCAAAACATTTATAATGGAAGTTTATTCTGAAGTGACAATCCTATATCTGAGAGATATAAGAAAGATCAGGAAACATAATATATTATTTTTTACATGTATTTAACTCCTTATTTTTGTCACTAAACAGTCTCCATATACTGTAGACTTCCATTAATATTTTCAACTGTTACCGGGGGACCTTTAGACTAGTCTTATGAGGCCGGTGGGTGTCGTAGAGCAAAACAACTGACGTGTTTATTTTTGAGAGTCTCACCTTTAGTGTGTAGCCAAAACTGTTTTGGATTCTACAGAAGTTGGCAGGTCGGCTGTACCGACTTCAGACGAGTCCCAAGACGCTTGTGGGGGTCGTAGAGCAAAGCCATTGTGTTCGGGAGAGTATGACCTTTCCATAAATGGGTATAATGATTTTATAGGCCAAACCGTTTGGACACTACAGACGATTTTGTGAGAAGACCAATTTTCAGGATGTTTCATGGTCTGACGAGGGCTGTGGCAGTCACGAAATTGTCAAGCAAATAACTGTCGGTCTCACGGTAAGTGACCGTTAATTAATTCCACACATAGCCTTAGGAAAATCTACATACATCTCCATGTAAAATAGCCTACACCTTCACAATAAATCCATTATTTATTTTAGACACTTCTAAAGAAGCATAATATGAAGAAAATGTAGTCTATTTCAGAAGAACAGAATAGCATACCCTGAATTGTCTTCATGTTTGGTTCTGATCTGGCTATGTCAAATGGCTGTGGGCTACACTAGTTCATTTAGCAGACAAGATTTGCTTCGAATTCCTTAGAATTATTGTATATTATTTTATAGTATGAAGAATACAATTGAACTGAGGTGAATAAAATAGAAAGGATATTTTCTCCAAAAGATTTGAGGGAGTGTGCACATGCGGCTAATCTGTGTTGAGCGGTTAACAACGAAATAGGTACTCCTAAATGCTTAATTAAATGTAACTTTAGTTGTTCTACAAACGTTGGGCTATATGTTTAGAGTTTTAATCAATTGTAAGGCTGCATGATGCGACTCCAGTGATAATTTGAAAAAAGGCTTGAAAGGCATGAGCTCTGCTTTGTTTTTTTGCGCAGGCTGTACACACTTCTTCCCTTCTTCAGTCTCTCATTCCCAATTTGACAAGCCCTTGATAATGCCTCAAATTTCACGAAGGCATCCCCTTTGTGAGGCCGTTATGCACCCTAAAAAAATCCATGCCTTTTTGCGGCCAGTGGCCTTTGTGCCCTTGGCCCGGAGTGCTGCGTTGTGCCATTCTCCTGTGAGTTCTGCACGCTCCGAAGCACCTCTCACTCACAGGATGCAAGTGAAGACAGACACTTTGGGGACGCAACTGCGCGCGTCCTTAACCAAATCCGAGGTGCATATTGAGGATATTGAAAGAACTGTCCACATGTACTGTGGGATGCGGTCCCAAATTAATTCAGCCACTAGCATCAAAACAACTTTTTTACACGATGTGGCTGATGCATCAGATCAGTACGTTTAGCTTTACATCTTGATAAAGTATTAGGCAATTTCTTCACATTATTAGCGCAGCAATGTGCACATGGCAGTAGGACATAAGAGCAGTAGGCTATAAGCGTGAATGTTCCATTAACGGGAAAACACCATCATCAAAAGTGACAATTGTTTTATTATGCTAATTCGATTCCCACGGAGCGTGGACATTGACCTTAGGGGGCTAAGAAAGCGACCAAAACTACGATGGAGGCCGGGTCCAGCACCAGGTTGGACCACCCTGGTTTCCAGGCGTGATGCCAGTCTGCCTGGCACAAACTTCCAGGGGCGAGGTGAGAGATGGTCCTGCCACCTCACGGGGAAGGAGACAGCCCACCCGCATCTAGCTCGGGGATAGTGGGTGGCACGGGATGGGGTCCTTTCTTGCCAGCCGGCCCAAACATCCGCAGTGACAACAGTACCCCCAAGTGGCCAATCACGGAACCCAGAGAGGACCCGGCTTCAGGTAAATGTTTACACCTAAAGACATTGTTTCAATCCCATTGTTTTGGGGTTTCAAGAGTGTCATGTGCTTCTCATTTTAGTTCAATAAAGTCCCTCCAAAACATTTAGACTCAAGGTTGTCAAGAGAGGAGGAGATAAAAAAAGATTAAAAATTACCTATTTCTCCCAGGCCACCAGGGGGCATCATGCCCCCTCAGATGGCACTTTACGGGAGAATTGCTGCCTGCTCCGACCAATGGCACACATGCGCAATGTCGCCCTGGGTAATGCGAACAGTAATGTCGAGGAACAGGCTACAATTCGTTGTACGCCCTCCACGTTTTTTCTGCTTCATCACGTCGACTGTTCCCCTGGCCTCAGCACCAGTATTAAGGGAGGAAATATACTCCCTGCTCCAGAAACAGGCAATATGAGTGATTCAGCCTGTATTTCCTTGTTTCAAAAAGGGACAGGGATTTCCGCACTGTTCTAGACATGCGTGCCCTGAACAAACATCTCATTTCATATATTCAAGATGCTCACAAATCAGCGGCTGTTACGTTATCAGCGGCTGTTGCGTCCTGGCGATAGGTTCTCCACCATTGAACTAAAAGATACATACTTTCATGTGCCCATGTACCCGAGTCATGGGAAGTTCCTGAGATTCTACTATGGGGCAATAGCCTACATGATTTTGGTAGTACTGTTCGACTTGTCCATCTCGCCTCGTGTCTTTTCAACGGTGGTGGACACAGCTCTGGCACCCATGAGGGGCCAGAGGCTGTGGCTATTGGCCTATCTGGAGTCAATGGAAACACACGATATTGTGCACATCCAGGTTGTCCCATGTTCAGTCTCTTGGTTTTATTCTAAGCAGAAAAAGAGCGTTCTAATCCCACGCATAAATCATTATGTTCTATCCCCGGAGAGGCTGTCAGGCTTCCAGCTCTATTGGCCCAATCTCGGTTGAGGCGAACAGTATATTTCCGCCAGATCATGCGCCTACTGGGGATAATGACTTCTATGATAGTGGTCATTCCCATGTTACTATTGTCGATAAGGCTGTACCACAGTGGCATACAGTATATTCGGAAAGTACCACTTGACTTTTTCCACATTTCGTTACGTTACAGCCTTATTCTAAAATGTATACTTTTTTTTTTTAATTTCCTCATCAATCTACACACAATACCCCATAATGACATCACAATATCCCATAATGACATCACAATAACCCATAATGACATCACAATACCCCATAATGACATATCAAAAACAGGTTTTTAGACGTTGAACGGTTATAAAAAATCAAAAAAAATTAATACAAAACTGAAATATTACATTTAAAAACGTATTAAGACCCTTTACTCAGTACTTTGTTGATGCACCTTCCCCAGCGATTACAGCCTCAAGTCTTCTTGAGTATGACGCTACAAGCTTGGCATACCTGTATTTGGGGAGTTTCTCCAATTCTCCTTTGCAGATCCTCTCAAGCTTTGTCAGGTTGGGTGGGGAGCGTCGATGCACAGCTTTTTTCAGGTCTAGAGATGTTCGCGTCGATGCACATCTATGCAGGTTTAGAGATGTTCGATCAGGTTCAAGTGCGGGCCCCGGCTGGGCCACTCAAGGACATTCAGAGACTTGTCCCGAAGCCACTCCTGCATTGTCTTGGTTGTGTGCTTAGGGTTGTTGTCTTGTTGGAAGGTGAACCTTCGCTCCAGTCTGTGATCCTTATAATACTGGAGCAGGTTTTCATCAAGGATCTCTCTGTACTTTGCTCCATTCATCTTTCCCTCAATCCAGACTAGTCCCTGCCGCTGAAAAACATCCCCACAGCATGATGCTGCCACCACTATGCTTCACCGTAGGGATGGTTCCAGGTGTCCTCCAGACGTGACATATGGCATTCAGGCCAAAGACTTCAATCTTTGTTTCATTAGACCAGAGAATCTTGTTTCTCATGGTCTGAGAGTACTTTAGGTGCCATTTGGAAAACTCCAAGCTAGCTGTCATGTGCCTTTTACTGAGGAGTGGGTTCCATCTGGCCACTCTATCATAAAGACCTGATTGGTGGAATGCTGCAGAAATAGTTGTCCTTCTGGAAGGTTCTCCCGTCTCCACAGAGGAATTCGGTGTGACAATCGGGTTCTTTGTCTCCTCCCTGACCAAGGCCCTTCTCCCCCGATTGCTCTAGGAAGAGTCTTGGTGGTTCCAAACTTCTATCATTTAAGAATGATGGAGGCCACTGTGTTCTTGGGGTCCTTCAGTGCTGCATACATGTTTTGGTACCCTTCCTCAGATCTGTGCCTTGACACAATCCTGTCTCGGAACTCTACTGACAATTCCTTCGACCTCATGTCTTGGTTTTTGCTCTGACATGCACTGTCAACTGTGGGACCTTATATAGACAGGTGTGTGCCTTTCCAAATCATGTCCAATCAATAGAATTTACCACAGGGGGACTCCAAGTTGTAGAAACATCTCAAGGATGATCAATGGAAACAGGATGCACCTGAGCTCAATTCCGAGTCTCGTAGAAAAGGGTCTGAAAATATATCTAAATAATTTTTTTCTGTAATTTCTGCAAACATTTCTAAAAACCTGTTTTTGCTTTGTCATTATGGGTTATTGTGTGTAGATTGATGAGGGAAAACATGATTTAATATATTTTAGAATGCTGTTATGTAACAAAATGTGGGAAAATGTCAAGGGGTCTGAATACTTTCCGAATGCACTGTACATCAACAGTCAGGGGGAGCTCAGTCCCTTCCCGTCTTCACCTTGGCTCGCTCCCTGTTGCTGTGGAGCAATGCACGTGTTCTTTCCCTTCGGGCTTTGCATGTTCCCGGTTGTCTCAACTCGGGTGCGGCTTTGCTATCCAGTAATGGGAAATGTTCGGCAGGGCCATTTATTTTTCTTGATGAGGGACCCGAGTGCCCTGTTGTGAACAGGCGCTCTGACGCACCATTGGCCTCGGACCCTCCTTTATGCGTTTCCACCAGTGGAGATTTGATTCCTATGGGCCTGGCCCCTGAGGCCCATAGGAACCAAATGTTATTACTACCATTCAGTCCGCAAGAGCGCCCTCCACGAGAGGGTTGTATGAGTATAAGTGGCAAGTGTTTGAGCGCTGGTGTCAAGATTAAGTACTTGTTCCCTTTCAGTGCTCTGTGAGGGACATCCTTTTGTTCCTACATGAGCTTTTCGAGCAGGGATGTACAAATAGTCCGGGTAGCCATTTGATTACCTGTTCAGGAGTCTTATGGCTTGAGGGTAAAAGCTGTTGAGAAGCCTTTTGGTTCTAGACTTGGCGCTCTGGTATCGCTTCACATGTGGTAGCAGAGAGAACAGCATATGACTGGGTTGGCTGGAGTATTTGACAATGTTTTGGGCCTTCCTCTGACACTGCCTGGTGTAGAGGTCCTGGATGGCAGGCAGCTTAGCCCCAGTGATGTTCTGGGCCGTAGGCACTACCCTCTGTAGTGCCTTGTGGTTGGAGGCCGAGCAGTTGCCGTACCAGGCAGTGATGCAATCAGTCAAGGATGCTCTCGATGTTGCAGCTGTAGAACCTTTTGAGGATCTCAGGACCCATGCCAAATCTTTTCAGTTTTTTGAGCGGGAAGAGGTTTTGTCGTGCCCTCTTCACGACTGTCTTGGTGTGTTTGGACCATTCTAGTTTGTTGATGATTTCGGCACCAAGCAACTTGAAGCTCTCAACCTGCTCCACTACAGCCCCGCTGATGAGAATGGGGGCGTGCTCGGTCCTCCTTTTCCTGTAGTCCATAATCATCTCCTTTGCCTTGATTACGTTGAGGGATAGGATGTTATTCTGGAACCACCCGGCCATGTCCCTGACCTCCTCCCTATAGGCTGTCTCGTCATTGTCGGTAATCAGGCCTACCACTGTTGTGTCATCTGCAAACTTAATGATGGTGTTGGAGTTGTGCCTGGCCATACAGTCGTGGGTGAAAAGGGAGTACAGGAGGGGACTGAGCATGCACCCCTGGGGGGCTTCAGTGTTGAGGATCAGCGTGGCAGATGTGTTGCTACCTACCCTCACCACCTGGGGGCGGCCCGTCAGGAAGTACAGGATCCAGTTGCAGATGGAAGTGTTTAGTCCCAGGATCCTTAGCTTAGTTATGAGCTTTGCGGGCATTATGGTGTTGGATGCTGAGCTGTAGTCAATGAATAGCATTCTCACGTCCAGATGGGAAAGAACAGTGTGGAGTGCAATAGAGATTGCATCATCTGTGGATCTGTTTGAGCAGCATGCAAATTGGAGTGTGTCTAGGGTTTCTGGGATAATGGTGTTAATGTGAGCTATTACCAGCCTTTCAAAGCACTTCATGGCTATGGACGTGAGTGCTATGAGTCTGTAGTCATTTAGGCAGGTTACCTTAGTGTTCTTGCGCACAGGGACTACGGTGGTCTGCTTGAAGCATGTTGGTATTTACAGACTCAATCAGGGACATGTTGAAAATATCAGTGTACATACCTGCCAGTTGGTCAGCACATGCCCGGAGCACACGTCCTGGTAATCCGTCTGGCCCTGCGGCCTTGTGAATGTTGACCTGTGTAAAGGTCTTACTCACATCGGCTACGGAGAGCGTGATCACACAGTCGTCTGGAACATCTAATGCTCTCATACATGCCTCGGTGTTGCTTGCTTCGAAGCAAGCATAGAAGTGATTTCGCTCGTCTGGTAGGCTCGTGTCACTGGTCAGCTCACGGCTGTGCTTCCCTTTGTAGTCTGTAATAGTTTGCAGGCCCTGCCACATCCGACGAACGTCAGAGCCGGTGTAGTATGATTCAATCTTAGTCCTGGATTTGGCGCTTTTCCTGTTTGATGGTTCGTCGGAGGGCATAGCAGGATTTCTTATAAGCTTCCGGGTTAAAGTCCCGCACCTTGAATGCAGCAGCTCTACCCTTCAGCTCAGTGTGAATGTTGCCTGTAATCTATGGCTTCTGGTTGGGGTATGTACGTACAGTCACTGTAGGGACGACGTCCTCGATGCAATTATTGATAAAGCCAAAGACTGATGTGGTGTACTCCTCAATGCCACCGGAAGAATCCCGGAACGTATTCCAGTCTGTGCTAGCAAAACAGTCCTGTAATTTATCATCTGCTTCATCTGACCACTTTTTTTATAGACCTAGTCACTGGTGCTTCCCGCTTTAATTTTTGCTCGTAAGCAGGAATCAGGAGGATAGAATTTTTGTCAGATTTACGAAATAGAGGGCGAGGGAGAGCTTTGTACGCGTCTCTGTATCTGGAGTAAAGGTGATCTAGAATTTCTTTCCCTCTGGTTGCGCATTTAAATGCTGATAGAAATTAAGTAAAACTGATTTAAGTTTCCCTGCTTTAAAGTCCCCGGCCACTAGGAGGGCCGCCTCTGGGTGAGCGGTTTCCTGTTTGCTTACTTCCTTATACAGCTGACTTGGTGCGGTCTTAGTGCCAGCATCTGTCTGTGGTGGTAAATAAACAGCCATGAAAAAAAATGATGAAAACTCTCTTGGCAAATAGTGTGGCCTACTGCTTACCATGATACTCTACTTCAGGTGAATAAAATCTAGAGATTTCCTTAGATTTCGTACATCAGCTGTTGTTTACAAATATACGCAGACCACCCCCCTTCGTCTTTCTGGAGTGTGCTGTTCTATCTAGCCGGTGCAGCGTATATCCCGCCAGCTGAATGTTTTCCATGTCGTCATTCTGCCACAATTTGGTGAAACATAAGATATTACAGTTTTTGATGTCCCGTTGGTAGGATATTCGTGATCATACCTCTTCTAATTTATTGTCCAATGATTGTACGTTGGCAAGTAATATTGGTGGTAAGGGCAAATGTCCCACTCGCTGTTGACGGATCCTTACGAGGCACCCCGCCCTGTGTCCTCTATACCTGCGTCTCTTTCTCTTGCCAATGACGGGGATTTCGGCCTTGTCGGGTGTCTGAAGTACATCCTGTGCGTCCTGCTTGATGAAGAAAAAATATTTGTCTAATCCGAGGTGAGTGATAGCTATCCTGATATCCAGAAGCTCTTTTTTGATGTAAGATACGGTTGCAGAAACATTATGTACAAAATAAGTTACTAATAATGCGAAAACCCCCCCACATAATAGCACAATTGGTTAGTCGCCCATAAAACGGCTGCCATTTCTTCCATCGCCATCTTACACGCTTCCTGTCACCCCAGGCGCCTCTAAGGTGACTTTGCATCCAAATACAGCCTTCGCAGCAAAAATCATGGCCATGTCCTAAAGGTCCATAACTTTTGATCTATTTCCCTATTTGCCTCCTCATTTTGCTTCTGAAGAGCAATGGAGTTTACATGCCCTATGTCCAATGCTAGCTTTACGCCCGTACATTGAACAGAACCAGGATATCCGGTTATGTGACCTGTTTTTTGGCTGTTTTGCTAATCCAGCTCACGGCAGGGCATTCTCTAAGCAGTGTCTCTCCCACTGGATTGTGGAAGCTATCTCCCTGGCATATAACAGCGAGGGGCAGAGGTTACCTAGCGGTGTAGCACCCAGGGGTCTGGCAGCGTCTTGGTCGATGTTTAACCTGTTTGGCGTGCAAGCCCGACGTCGGTACACTTATGACAACAGCCAGCTCAAAGTGCAGGGCGCGAAATTCAAAAGATATTTTTTTTAAATATTTAACTTTCACACATTAACAAGTCCAAGACACCAGATGAAAGGTACACATCTTGTGAATCAAGCCAACATGTCCGATTTTTAAAACGTTTTACAGGGAAGACACAATATGTAAATCTATTAGCTAACCACGTTAGCAAAAGACACCACTATTTTTACTCCATCAGTTTTTTACTACATCAGTAGCTATCACAAATTCGACCAAATAAAGATATAAATAGCCACTAACCAAGAAACAACTTCATCAGATGACAGTCTGATAACATATTTATTGTATAGCATATGTTTTGTTAGAAAAATGTGCATATTTCAGGTATAAATCATAGTTTACATTGCAGCTACAGTCAGAAATTGCACCGAAAGCAGACAGAAAAATTACAGACACCAACGCCAAATACCTAAATACTCATCATAAAACATTTCTGAAAAATACATAGTGTACAGCAATTGAAAGACAGGCATCTTGTGATTCCAGACAATATTTCCGATTTATCAAGTGTTTTACAGCGAAAACACAATATAGCGTTATATTAGCTTAGCACAATAGCAAACATAACAACAGCATTGATTCAAGGCAAAAATAGCTATAACGTATAAACCACCAAAATATATTAATTGTTTCACTAACCTTCTCAGAATTCTTCAGATGACAGTCCTGTAACATCATATTACACAATGCATATAGAGTTTGTTCGAAAATGTGCATATTTAGCGGCACAAATCGTGCTTAGACAATGAGAATAGTGTCCATAACGTCAAGCAATCTGTCCGGCGCCATCTTGTAAAGGCACCTTTTCTTATCGAATACTATTCATAAACTTGACTAAAAAAATACAGGTTGGACAGCAATTGAAAGACAAATTAGTTCTTAATGCAATCGCTGAATTACATTTTTAAAATTAACCTTACTGCGCAATACAGGCTGCGATAACGCAAGGCTACACTGCAGGAAATGGCGTCTTATGCATTTGACATTTTTCAACAGAACAATGAATTATCAGCATAAATAGTTCTTACTTTTAGATGAACTCCCATCAGAATCTTGGGAAATGTGTCCTTTGTCCAAAAGAATCGTTGCTAGGTTGGAGAACGTCGTCTTCAACGTTGCAATTAGCAATAAACAATAGCCATGTGGGCCAGAGATACCCAACTTCCTAAAACGTCACGAAAATATATACCCGAAAATCGCAATATACTGACATAAACTGATATAATTCGGTTTAAAATAACAACATTACGATGTCTTCAACACCTATATCGAATAAAAACAGAGCCGGATATATCTAGGAGATAATACGGGAGCTTCTAAAATGACATGCCAAGACCCTTCCTGCGTCAGAGCGAAGAGTGGAAAGATGGGACACTTCGGTTCCAAGCAATTTATAACCTTTGGGACCTACGTAGAAACTCCATTTCAACTCTCCCTATTCGCTGACACCCAGTGGAAGGCGTATGCAGTGCATCTCAACCAATAGAGGACAGGCAAATTAATACACAGGTCTCAGAACAGCCAGCAAAATTCTGCATTCTGACATACACATAGGAAAATTGCTCTAAGTCCAGTTCTGTTTCACCCACAGATATAATTCAAACGGTTTTAGAAACTAGAGTGTTTTCTATCCAATAGTAATAATAATATGCATATTGTACGAGCAAGAATTGAGTACGAGGCCTTTTTGAAATGGGCACCTTTTATCTGGCTACTCAATACTGCCCCTTGAGCCCAAAGAGGTTAAAGGGTAGATTATAGCAGATATTTGTGCTGCGGTGAATTTGACGTCGCTTGGATGTCACTGCTCGCAGTGTAACCCACAGGGTGTTTACGGCTGGGACAGGGGAACGTCACTATGCAGCATTGCGTATGCTCAATACCCAGAATACCGTATCTGGCGTGGTCAGGTCTGGGTAGTCTGCCATGGACCGTTTCATGTAGTATCCATGGGGGGCGGCTTGGGGCGTGATTATATTTCTCCATAGTATGTTGTACCGATGTTTCCCTCCTTCAGAGAACAGTATTTATAGTCATAATGTTATGTTTTTAGTTGTCTATAAATAGTGCTTCAGACTCGCCTCACTAGCAGGACTAAGTGCTGATCTAAGGAACGTCTCTTTCTTACTAAGTAGTATTATTATTATTATTTTCTTCCAACCAATCTTGATCTATTCTACAGTATACTCACAAAAACAGCAGGATATTATAATCCTACTACACCTATATCGTGCGATTATTCCTTGTAATAATATGTGTGGCTGACTTTGAACCTGGGTGGTCTACAAACCGAAAGACTTTGTTAGACCTCTGAGCCAAAGCCTCCTGCATAGTGGAACGATGCAGTCACACTGCTGAACACGCTGCTGTCAGAAAGATGTGAGGATATGTGAGGACAGAGGACGCTAACGCCCTGCACGCTAAACTGTAGCAATTAAAGATAGCGTTTAAAAAGGAATATAACACTGCTTATGGCTAAGACATTCCTTGGCATCATTCTTAAAGTAAACAGTCATTTGTCACCGGCATTCGAATGAACAATGTTTTCACAACTCTAACTATGCCAGCAATATTGGTAGTGTTAACGTAGCTGCCGGCACAGAATGTAATTGTTCAACATTTTAAATGTGTCGCTTTAAAATTAGCTGAGCTTGTTTTTTGTTTGAAGACAGAATGTTGATGAGTTACAGTAGTGTTCTGAAAAGACCAGGGACGGAATGGTGATGAGTTACGTGTTCTGAAAAGACCAGAGACAGAAAGTTAATTAGACAGCCTTAAATCAAACTCTGGCTGAATCTTACCTTAAGATATAACACTGTTTTCTTGAGATATGGGTGCATTATTGAATGTATAACTCAATGCCGATCCTCCCTTCGGTATCAATGCATGATTTGCACAAAGGTTTGAGGGATGCACGTGTGTATTTCAAGTTCAGATTTGGTCCACTTCACAAACAAGCAAGACAGGAGTCGACAGTGGCAGAGATTAAAGACCATCTCTCGTCGACAGACCCCTCCTAGTTTATCAGACACAGCCAGGCTACAACATACACGGAGTGTTCAAAACATAAAGAACACCTGCTCTTTCCATGACATACACTGACCAGGTGAATCCAGGTGAAAGTTATGATTCCTTATTGATGTCACTTGTTAAATCCACTTCAATCAGTGTAGATGAAGGGGAGGAGTCAGGTTAAATACATTTTTTGAGACAATTCAGAGGGTGAATGGGCAAGACAAAATATTTCAGTGCCTTTGAATGGGGTGGGGTAGTAGGTGCGAGGCGCACTGGTTTGGGTGTGTCAAAAACTTCAACATTGCTGGGTGTTACACGTTCAGTTTCCTGTGTGTACCAAGAATGGTCCACCACCCAAAGGACATCCAGCCAACTTGACAAAACTGTGGGAAGCAATTGAGTCAACATGAACCAGCATCTCTGTGAAACGCTTTCAACACCTTGTAGAGTCCATGCCCCGACGAACTGAGGGCAAAGCTCAATATTAGGAAGGTGTTACTAATGGGAGAAGAGACTGGAGTAACTTTGGAATTTACAACACTTACACTCTTACATATCAAGGCACAAGGCGAGACCCAAATGTAGACACAGGAGGCAGATGGTTGGAGTCTTATAATGTTTATTAATCCAAAGGGGTAAGCAAGAGAATGGTCGTGGACAGGCAAAAAGGTCAAAACCAGTTCAGAGTCCAGGAGGTACAGAGTGGCAGACAGGCTCGTGGTCAAGGCAGGCAGAATGGTCAGGCAGGCGGGTACAAAGTCCAGAAACAGGCAAGGGTCAAAACCGGGAGGACTAGAAAAAGGAGAATGCAAAAAGCAGGAGAACGGGAAAATCGCTGGTTGACTTGGAAACATAGAAGACGAACTGGCACAGAGTGACAGGAAACACAGGGATAAATAAAATGGGGAAAATAAGTGACACCTGGAGGGGGTGGAGACAATCACAAGGACAGGTGAAACAGATCAGGGCGTGACATTACAGGGTTCTGGTTCTATGTTTTTGGTTCTAGATTGTGATGTCATTGTCATGTCAGTCAGGGAGAGTAAAATCACCTGAATGACCCTTCATCATCACTGTGAACAGGGTAATTACACATGATCAACTAATGGCTAAATCACAGTTAAAAGCCACTGTCATTTTTTATCAAAACCTCTACTTATCCACTTCAAATAACCAGTCTTCATGAGATGTTCATTGCCTCTGAATTATTATACATTATGCATATTAACACGAAGGTAAGTAGACATCATTAGCAAAGTCTTTGTATAAGATTGAAGAGAAAAAAATGTGTAAAACATACAATGGAATTTATATTTTTGAACCTCACAATGATCCTTTTGATTCTTCAGAGCCAGTCACTGTCTCAGTATTCTGTTTGTAGTGAGAGGATCTAGCACATTACGGCAGGATAACGTGTACGCTAATAATTGGGAAGCAAGTACAGGGAGTGAATTTAATGGACCAAAACAAGAAACACGAGAAGCGTACAGACATGAAAAATATAAACAGAAACAACAACACCTGAGGAAAGAACCAAAGGGAGTGACAGATATAGGGGAGGTAATCAGGAAGGTGATGGAGTCCAGGTGAGTCTCATGAGGCGCAGGTGTGTGTAACGATGATGACAGATGTGTGTAATAATGAGTACACTGTTGACAACCAGCACCAGAGAGGAGGAGCTGGAGTAGACGTGACAGGCAGCCGCGTCTTAACGCCTGTTTGAATTATCCTCTATATGGCTGGCTAGCCCCAGGTTAAGGTTAGGGTTAGGGAAAGGGTTACGTTTAGGGTTAGGATAACGGTTAAGGTTAGGGCTAGGGTTAGGGTAAGGGTCACATTTAGGGTTAGGATAAGGGTTAGGGTTAGGGCTAGAGTTAGGGTTGGTAGATAGTTGAAATGTTATTGATAGTCTGGGTTAAGGTTAGGGCTAGGGTTAGGTTTAGGGTTGGTAGATAGTTGAAATGTTACTGATAGTCTGGGTTAAGATTAGGGCTAGGGTTAGGGTTGGTAGATAGTTGAAATGTTACTGATAGTCTGGGTTAAGGTTAGGGCTAGGGTTAGGTTTAGGGTTGGTAGATAGTTGAAATGTTACTGATAGTCTGGGTTAAGGTTAGGGCTAGAGTTAGGGTTGGTAGATAGTTAGTTGAAATGTTACTGATAGTCTGGGTTAAGGTTAGGGCTAAGGTTTAGGGTTGGTAGATAGTTGAAATGTTACTGATAGTCTGGGTTAAGATTAGGGCTAGGGTTAGGGTTGGTAGATAGTTGAAATGTTACTGATAGTCTGGGTTGAGGTTAGAGCTAGGGTTAGGTTTGGTAAATAGTTAGTTGAAATGTTACTGATAGTCTGTAGATCATCTACAGAAGGACGATCCAAATAAAGTGTTTCCCAGACAGGTAGTAAATCCCTGGTGAAAGACATGGAGCAGAGTATACACTTCTCTGGCTATGGCCTAGCTCACCGAGGTGCGAGAGAGGTGGATCAGGACTCCTCAGGCTCTGCTAGGGGTTGCAGTAGTTCTACATCTGTTAGACACGGAGGTGAACCCTCAACTCTCAGATGGCAGTCAGTGAAGACCAGACAATCATGTATTGTTATAAATCAGGAAGCATACTTATTTATCCCCAAAATGCTTGCAACATATGCTCTTCTATATGGTTCTCCTCCCAAGTAGAATATCAAAACATAGCTTTTCTCTGCACTATACAAGAGAAGAAAGCAATACAAAACCAGCTTCAGACACACTGTTATGGGCATGGTGTGAATTACAGGTAGCCATTTGGGGGACTCAGCTCCCCTGGATGAGATGTTAGTTCCCCTAAATCAACAAAATTCAACTTTAGGGAGGCTCTAAATAATCCTAATTTAACCATGCTACCATTTTTTTTAAATGCAGTGGTAAATATGTTTTACAGTGGTAAATGTGAAATTAAAATCTCCTAATGAATCCAACACCCCCACGTCGCTGTCCTGGTTTAAACTCTATATTTCTATGCCGCTTCGCTGTCCATCCAGTAGTGCTGAACTTCAACCTCTTCTCCTTTACGCATAGATGTTCCTTTGTACTTCCTCATTTTCACCATTTGTTTGCCATGTGTCCTTGATTTAAAAAAAATGCCTTTATTAGAAATTAATTCGATTTATCCCATGATTTATCATTGTTTGCTTAAGTCAGTCAGCTGTTTAGAGCTCTCATTGAGTTGTTTTTCAGGTGCACCGTGGGTAATGGTGTTCTCCATGACCAGAAGTAGTAGAACCATTTGTATAGCTTAATTATTTTCTATCAATATATGTTTTCTTTCCTGGATCAGCTGACGATGGTCGAAAAATATCCCTAGACAACTAGCTTACAGCTAGACACCAATCCGCATCCAATCCATTCAAAAAGTATAGGTTAATGACAGTAGGACTATAGTTGACTCTTTCGATTAGAAGCTTTCGATTTTTGCAATGGCATAGGCCTACATTACACTGAACAAAAATATAACTTGTAAAGTGCTGGTCACCTGTTTCATGAGTTGAAATAAAATAACTCAGAAATGTTCCATATGCACAAAAGCTCTTTTCTCTCAAATCTTGTAGACAAACTTTTTTTAAATTCCTGTTAAGGAGCATTTTATCGGCCTGACTCCCAAGTGGGTGGGCCTATGCCCTTCCAGGCCCACCCATAGCTGAGCCCCTGCCCAGTCATGTGAAATCCATAGATTAGGGCCTAATGAATATATTTAAAATGACAGACGTACTTATATGAACTGTAACTCAGCAAAATCTTTCAAATTGTTGCATGTCGCATTTATATTTTTTGATTTTTTTTGTGTGCCCTTGAGAACTGTTTTCACTGCAAAATCTAATGAAACGTTACCTAGGCCTATTTACACTTAGGCTACAGTGCATTTTCCAACACCGCAAAGATCCATGAATCATACAGGGTTGAAGTTCAATGTTTTAATTCAAATGTGAAATGCTTAATAATGTCATTAATGTAAGGAAAGATAGTGTTGTAGGTCACATGATTTGTGAAGACTCCAGTCATTAATTCATGGCTTATGGTGTAAACATGTTTTGATTCAACTCATGTATAATATTGAATGTAAGCTACCTGTTCTGCGTGTGTTCATGTGTTTAAAATAGCCTTGGTTGAGAGGGTAGGCTACTGGCAGTGGTGTAGGCCTAGTGGAGGGTAAACCCAGGTAAATGCTGTTTACCCATCTTTTAAAAAACATGTATTGAAAGAATAGGGAGCGTTACTTTTTTTACCACGACCGGCAACCACCTATTTTTGTTATCATCACTGGCTACCGGCTATTTCAATTTAACACTACATCACTGGCTACCGGCTATTTCAATTTAACACTACATCACTGGCTACCGGCTATTTCAATTTAACACTACATCACTGGCTACCGGCTATTTCAATTTAACACTACATCACTGGCTACCGGCTATTTCAATTTAACACTACATCACTGGCTACCGGCTATTTCAATTTAACACTACATCACTGGCTACCGGCTATTTCAATTTAACACTACATCACTGGCTACTGGCTATTTTAATTTAACACTACATCACTGGCTACCGGCTATTTCAATTTAACTACATCACTGGCTACCGGCTATATCAATTTAACTACATCACTGGCTACCGGCTATTTCGATTTAACTACATCACTGGCTACCGGCTATTTCAATTTAACTACATCACTGGCTACCGGCTATTTCAATTTAACTACATCACTGGCTACCGGCTATTTCAATTTAACTACATCACTGGCTACCGGCTATTTCAATTTAACACTACATCACTGGCTACCGGCTATTTCAATTTAACACTACATCACTGGCTACCGGCTATTTCAATTTAACACTACATCACTGGCTACCGGCTATTTTAATTTAACACTACATCACTGGCTACCGGCTATTTCATTTTAACTACATCACTGGCTACCGCCTATTTCAATTTAACTACATCACTGGCTACCGGCTATTTCGATTTAACTACATCACTGGCTACCGGCTATTTCAATTTAACTACATCACTGGCTACCGGCTATTTCAATTTAACTACATCACTGGCTACCGGCTATTTTAATTTAACACTACATCACTGGCTACCGGCTATTTCAATTTAACACTACATCACTGGCTACCGGCTATTTCAATTTAACACTACATCACTGGCTACCGGCTATTTCAATTTAACACTACATCACTGGCTACCGGCTATTTTAATTTAACACTACATCACTGGCTACCGGCTATTTCAATTTAACTACATCACTGGCTACCGGCTATTTCAATTTAACTACATCACTGGCTACCGGCTATTTCGATTTAACTACATCACTGGCTACCGGCTATTTCAATTTAACTACATCACTGGCTACCGGCTATTTCAATTTAACTACATCACTGGCTACCGGCTATTTTAATTTAACACTACATCACTGGCTACCGGCTATTTCAATTTAACACTACATCACTGGCTACCGGCTATTTCAATTTAACACTACATCACTGGCTACCGGCTATTTCAATTTAACACTACATCACTGGCTACCGGCTATTTCAATTTAACTACATCACTGGCTACCGGCTATTTCAATTTAACACTACATCACTGGCTACCGGCTATTTCAATTTAACACTACATCACTGGCTACCGGCTATTTCAATTTAACACTACATCACTGGCTACCGGCTATTTCAATTTAACACTACATCACTGGCTACCTGCTATTTCAATTTAACACTACATCACTGGCTACCTGCTATTTCAATTTAACACTACATCACTGGCTACCGGCTATTTCAATTTAACTACATCACTGGCTACCGGCTATTTCAATTTAATACTACATCACTGGCTACCGGCTATTTTAATTTAACACTACATCACTGGCTACCGGCTATTTCAATTTAACACTACATCACTGGCTACCGGCTATTTCAATTTAACACTACATCACTGGCTACCGGCTATTTCAATTTAACTACATCACTGGCTACCGGCTATTTCAATTTAACACTACATCACTGGCTACCGGCTATTTCAATTTAACTACATCACTGGCTACCGGCTATTTCAATTTAACACTACATCACTGGCTACCGGCTATTTCAATTTAACACTACATCACTGGCTACCGGCTATTTCAATTTAACACTACATCACTGGCTACCGGCTATTTCAATTTAACACTACATCACTGGCTACCGGCTATTTCAATTTAACTACATCACTGGCTACCGGCTATTTCAATTTAACACTACATCACTGGCTACCGGCTATTTCAATTTAACACTACATCACTGGCTACCGGCTATTTTAATTTAACACTACATCACTGGCTACCGGCTATTTCAATTTAACTACATCACTGGCTACCGGCTATTTCAATTTAACACTACATCACTGGCTACCGGCTATTTCAATTTAACTACATCACTGGCTACCGGCTATTTCAATTTAACTACATCACTGGCTACCGGCTATTTCAATTTAACTACATCACTGGCTACCGGCTATTTCAATTTAACTACATCACTGGCTACCGGCTATTTCAATTTAACACTACATCACTGGCTACCGGCTATTTCAATTTAACACTACTTCACTGGCTACCGGCTATTTCAATTTAACACTACATCACTGGCTACCGGCTATTTCAATTTAACACTACATCACTGGCTACCGGCTATTTCAATTTAACTACATCACTGGCTACCGGCTATTTCAATTTAACACTACATCACTGGCTACCGGCTATTTCAATTTAACACTACATCACTGGCTACCGGCTATTTCAATTTAACACTACATCACTGGCTACCGGCTATTTCAATTTAACACTACATCACTGGCTACCGGCTATTTCAATTTAACACTACATCACTGGCTACCGGCTATTTCAATTTAACACTACATCACTGGCTACCTGCTATTTCAATTTAACACTACATCACTGGCTACCGGCTATTTCAATTTAACTACATCACTGGCTACCGGCTATTTCAATTTAACACTACATCACTGGCTACCGGCTATTTCAATTTAACACTACATCACTGGCTACCGGCTATTTTAATTTAACACTACATCACTGGCTACCGGCTATTTCAATTTAACACTACATCACTGGCTACCGGCTATTTCAATTTAACACTACATCACTGGCTACCGGCTATTTCAATTTAACTACATCACTGGCTACCGGCTATTTCAATTTAACACTACATCACTGGCTACCGGCTATTTCAATTTAACACTACATCACTGGCTACCGGCTATTTCAATTTAACTACATCACTGGCTACCGGCTATTTCAATTTAACACTACATCACTGGCTACCGGCTATTTCAATTTAACACTACATCACTGGCTACCGGCTATTTCTATTTAACTACATCACTGGCTACCGGCTATTTCAATTTAACACTACATCACTGGCTACCGGCTATTTCAATTTAACACTACAGCACTGGCTACTGGCTATTTCAATTTAACACTACATCACTGGCTACCGGCTATTTCAATTTAACTACATCACTGGCTACCGGCTATTTCAATTTAACACTACATCACTGGCTACCGGCTATTTCAATTTAACACTACATCACTGGCTACCGGCTATTTCAATTGAACACTACATCACTGGCTACCGGCTATTTCAATTTAACACTACATCACTGGCTACCGGCTATTTCAATTTAACACTACATCACCGGCTACCGGCTATTTCAAGTCCATCGTAATACACATTGTAGCCTAATCTAGTAAAATGACCATGTGTGTTAGGGTGACCATCCTGTTTTTCCAGGGACAGTTTCAATCCTATTTCAGGTGTCACGACTTTTCAGCCAACAAAAAAAGGTACATTTGTTGGCAAGTCACATCAATTAATGTAGGCCTATTCGATGACAATCGCTGAATGTCATTAGACACACTTTTTGGTGTTTTGTAATAGATGTCTATCTCAATTCATCAAATGGCGCGAGTATACATGCAGTTTGGATGCTGTGATTATTTTGGAGTGGACGAACATGCCTACTTTTTGAAGATATTTGTTTGACAATCAGATGAAAATATCATAAATGGTTGTGTTCATGCCACAATCAAAGGTAATACATTTTTACCGTTTAAATAACGTCTTTATTATGCCAATAAAAATGTGTTTCCTCTGCCTCCTCTACTGTCCGCAGTGCTCTCTGTCAGTATCCTCTGCCTCCTCCACTGTCCGCAGTGTTGTCTGTCAGTGTCCTCTGCCTCCTCCACTGTCCGCAGTGCTGTCTGTTTTTACAAGATAAGAGCTCCTGTATCTGTCTTCAGAGTGCTTCTCAGACATTCGCTAGCTACTATCTCACTCAGGGAAGGATTTTTTACCCTCATGCCAATATTAATGTTCCATTTGACATTGCACAATTTTATGATGCGATGATTTGCATCCTCAAGAATAATATCTCGCCGTACACACCTCTGTAGCTGTCCACACCTCTGTAGCTGTCCACACCTCTGTAGCTGTCCACACCTCTGTAGCTGTCCACACCTCTGTAGTTGTCCACACCTCTGTAGCTGTCCACACCTCTGTAGCTGTCCACACTTCTGTAGCTGTCCACACCTCTGTAGCTGAATGACATTGACATGATGAAATGTGTCAGAACGCCTTCAAAATGAAGTTAAGCTCCTGGTGAAATTACAGATAATACCAAAAAAATGATCTTGTTAGTGAGATCCTCAGTTTAAAGTGTTTATCAGATACATTGTGTCTGCGTTAAACTTCAGAAAAAATACAACAAATAGTTTCATATCCTCTTGTGGAATTCCTCTGTCTGTTGCTGTCTAGCTGTGAAACTAAAGGGCTGTGGGAATCAAAACTCTTTCAAGTTTTATCTGAATGTTTTTTTTTGTTAAATTTAACTAGGCAAGTCAGTTAAGAAGAAATTCTTATTTTCAATAACGACCTACCCGGGAACTGTGGGTTAACTGCCCTGTTCAGGGGCAGAATGACATATTTCTTTTTTACCTTGTCAGCTCATGGATTCAATCCAGCAACCTTTCAGTTACTGGCCCTACGCTCTAACCACTAGTCTACCTAGTAATGAATAATTTTTCCTTCTGTTACTGTAGAATACATAATTATGGGTCAATTTCATTCTTATACTGCTTCAGCCCTTGGTTGAACTGCATCCCTGTACTTCCTTAACCTTATTCAACCGTTGATGTCTTATTTTACCTGACACCGGCATGCCGTATGTTGTTTTGACGTTCTACAAGCATCAACATCTTGCAGTACAACCCAAAAAATATTATAAACTGGGAGCCCTGAATGCTGATTGGCTTGCAGCCGTGGTATATCAGACCGTATACCACGGGTTTGACAAAAGACTTCTTTTTTTTACTGCTCTAATTACATTGGTAACCAGTTTATAATAGCAGTAAGGCACCTCGGGGGTTTGTGATATATGGACAATATACCACGGCTAAGGGCCTACGATGTGTTGTACCTGAGAACAGCCCTTAGCCGTGGTATACTGGCCATATACCACACCTCCTCGGGCCGTATTGCTTAATTAACCCATTCTCAGCCAGTATGTCCTTCTCTCTGACCTACACCCAGACTGCACGCCGGGTCCATGTCTTAAGACTAACATAAACAGATCTATTTGTCATCCAATACCAATGACCGAGGGAATGTCGTCACCCGACTGCTCCTCCCGACTGTCTGTTTTATAGCCTCTGGTTGTAGTGTGTACAAATTGAAGTGGCGTTGTTCTCTCATTTTATATGGACATTTATATTTTGATAGTTTATCATATTTTTTTACATATTTTTGGATCGATGTTCAAATTGATAAATTACATTTTTATTATGAATATGATTTTTGGGGGGGAATTACTTAGTTTTCTTTACTACTTTGTTATGGTAAACATTAGTTTTGACCACTTTGAATCAGATGTGAGTATTTGGAATCACATTTTTTGTAATTAGTGTAGAATAATTTAAAAGTTAATCTTAATTTGGGAGATTTGGAACTACTTCAGCGAATGGACTGTGTGCTTTAGACCACTGCTAATAATCTAAAAACAAAAACATCAAGTGATCCTCCATTTTGTCAAAACCAGTCCATTAAAGTTGACACAACATTTGGTGAAGTGGTGAAGTGGTTCCAGATCCATATAAAGGTATTCCTTGGTTTTTCAGATTTTTGAGAGCTATTTTGAAAAAACAATTACACTTTTTTTTTAAATTGAATGATTGATTGATTGTAAAAAAAAAAAAAAAAACTGCATGGCTAAGAAGTTGCAGTTCAGGGTTTGTCAGACTGTCAGTGTCAGTAGAGTTCTGTTTTTCTCTGTAGATGGGCACGTATGCATAAGCTCACTGGTTGTATGTCCCCATCCCTTCCTTACAGCCAAAAGCTCTAACGCCGCCCGACTTCCTCGTACTGCCTTTACATGGACATGGCAACTGACTTATACTGTCACCCTCATCATCCTCATCTCCTCTGTAGTATGTTCATAGGCCCCTCCCCCTTGGACAGTCATCCATCCATTCTAAATTAAAGAACAAATACAAACTAAGCAAAAACTTCAAATTAATAGAAAGTACATATTTATTGAGAAGTCAATGCGAAAACGTATAGATGTACAGTTTTCTTTTGAAAAACTGGATTACTTATCGAAGAAAAAACTTGTAATTATGTTGCCGTTTATTTTTCATGTTATGTGGTGTGGATGTAAGTGCTGTTCCCTCCCTGCACCATCATGTCTAATGAAAAAATAAACAAGACGTCCAATTGCTAAATTGTTTTTGATCTATACAAAACTATACTGAGCCAAGAACATTCTCACACAACTTTCTTTTGTAAACTTTTTTTTTCATGCCAAAATCATGCGGTGATTGTTGATGTAAGTTGACAAAGACTATGTGGTTTCTTCCTTGAATAATGTTTTAGTGGGCTGTTATGATGTTTAAAACAGACTTGTTTTTTTTTTACGTTTGCTTTGTACAACATGCAGTTAATCTTAATGTATTAGATCCAACTGTTCTCCTAGTTTGTCTAACATAGTAGTGTTTGCCGTCATTTGTGAGTGATAAACTATTAATGTTTGTTTGCCTTGATTTAAATTTAATTTTTTTATAATTTGAAATTTGCATCAGTTTGTAATGCTTAGAGATAAGATAGCCTTGGTAGTGTACTGTATACACATACCTTGATGGCAGTGGGATTTGGCAGCTGCAATGACAACCTGAATGTTCATAACTTCCCTTTTGAGAAACAGACCATACCTACACTCGCCTTTTAACGCTAAACCAAACTCAGCATGTGATTGGATACCACTGTATTTTCCTCCAAAAATTATTGTTATCCTTTAGAAAACAATGGGGATTTGTTACTTCATACAGTATGTTGGCCTCCACATACACACACACACACACACACACACACACACACACACACACAAACACATTTAATGCACATTCTTTATCGTCATTATCCTCTAAAATTAACCAAGTGCCGACAACATGTGTGGATTTGCAAGTCTAATTTCAACCTGTTGGTTCCCAGTGCAGCTCTAATCACTACAAAAAGCTCTTCATTGCTCTTGCGTTGTTTTCTTAGGTTATTAACGAAATACTTCGTTTGAAGCTGGGAACAATGTTGCTGGTAGAATGTTGTATTGCGTGGCTTGGTTTATAGTTAAAATAATGCTCTCTGAAGTGCAAGGAGATCCGCCGGATAGTTATTTGTTTACATTCACTGATTACTTACAGTTAATTAGTGGGCATATGAAAGAACCTGTTGTTTGTTAATTATTCAATATAGATACTCACAGGGCATTTGTTGACTTTTCAGAAACGATAAAGTGCTTTTGAAACCTTATTTAATTTAAAGTGCAAGTCAAATTATTTTGGTATCATTTTCACTAAAGACCCCCTTTGCTTGGGTGAAAAAAATTAATTTGATTGAATAACGAGCACTTTGTGCAAGTGTAACTTGATTATGAAAGCCCCCAGTGATTCATGCTACACTACATCATATTGTGAGTTGATCACATGGTTACATCGCAAATACACCCAAATACTCACACAGGTATGCTAGACACCCCCTCCAGAATGATACAGACACCCCCTCCAGAATGATACAGACACCCCCTCCAGAATGATAGACACCCCCTCCAGAATGATACAGACACCCCCTCCAGAATGATACAGACACCCCCTCCAGAATGAAACAGACACCCCTCCAGAATGATACAGACACCCCCTCCAGAATGATAGACACCCCCTCCAGAAGGATACAGACACCCCCTCCAGAATGATACAGACACCCCCTGCAGAATGATACAGACACCCCCTCCAGAATGAAACAGACACCCCCTCCAGAATGATAGACACCCCCTCCAGAATGATACGGACACCGCCTCCAGAATGATAGACACCCCTTCCAGAATGATAGACACCCCCTCCAGAATGATAGACACCACCTCCAGAATGATATACACCACCTCCAGAATGATAGACACCACCTCCAGAATGATACGGACACCGCCTCCAGAATGATAGACACCACCTCCAGAATGATAGACTCCACCTACAGAATGATAGAAACCACCTCCAGAACGATAGACACCCCCTCCAGAATGAAACAGACACCCCCTCCAGAATGATAGACACCCCCTCCAGAATGATACGGACACCGCCTCCAGAATGACAGACACCACCTCCAGAATGATACAGACACCACCTCCAGAGTGATAGACACCACCTCCAGAATGATAGACACCACCTCCAGAATGATAGACCCCACCTCCAGAATGATAGACACCACCTCCAGAACGATAGACACCACCTCCAGAATGATAGACACCACCACCAGAATGATAGACACCACCTCCAGAATGATAGACACCACCTCCAGAAAGATAGACACCACCTCCAGAATGACAGACACCACCTCCAGAATGATACAGACACCACCTCCAGAATGATACGGACACCGCCTCCAGAATGATAGACACCACCTCCAGAATGATAGACACCACCTCCAGAATGATAGACTCCACCTCCAGAATGATAGACACCACCACCAGGATGATAGACACCACATCCAGAATGATATACACCACCTCCAGAATGATAGACACCACCTCCAGAATGATAGACACCCCCTCCAGAATGACAGACACCACCTCCAGAATGATACAGACACCACCTCCAGAGTGATAGACACCACCTCCAGAATGATAGACACCACCTCCAGAATGATAGACACCACCTCCAGAATGAAACAGACACCACCTCCAGAATGATACAGACACCACCTCCAGAGTGATAGACACCACCTCCAGAATGATAAGGACACCACCTCCAGAATGATAGACTCCACCTCCAGAATGATACAAACACCGGACATAAATCACCCAAGGGTACATGACACATGCACAGAAAGGTGATCAGAGAGTGAACATTCAGCTGTCATTGATCTGCCCTATGAAATCCTGTCATTATGGAAGCTATACAGAGCCATTCAAAAGGCTAGAAGCTGGGGTCGACTGGGGAGCCAGACCTTTCCAGATCCGTCCATGGGGGTTACTGACACTGTATGGTAATCTAGCCAGTTAGGACGTCTGTCAGTCACACATATCTTATTGTAGAATAATAAATGTATCCAGGTTTAAGCCGCTGCTTGTTTTCCGTTTTCAAATAGGGATACAGTCATGACACATCAGCTACGTGATAACTATTTTTTTTTCAAAGGTAAATACTACTAAAATCCACATTCTGCTGGCCTCTATATATATATATAAGTCCTTTTTGTTGTTGATTGAACCTTAATGTCTGGCTCACCCTCACACCTCCTGTAGCCTTTTGAACCTTTTTTTGCTTTGCCTTTTGTTCTGTTTTCTGGCATGTTTATTCTTATTTAAAGCTGTGTTATGTAGGTACAGTTTGTGTACATAATTTTTTTGTTTTGTTTTGTACAGTATCATGTTGTGCTTTTATTTTACCTCTTTTCCGTTTTGGGTGAATGTGATAGCTAGATAAATGTGTATGGTTGCCAAGATGTCCTTACTTCTGTCTAACATGTATTTTGTCTGTCTCTACGTCTAGGAGGTGAATTAGTCATCCCTGTACTCTTAGAGGACCAATTAGTGCTACCCCCGTCCATCCCCCTCCCAACTCTCTGCCCACCCCTCACCATAATTGAAACCACCAAAGAGTCCCTGTCCACGGCCACTGAGGACCGAGGCAGCGATGATTGTGATGATTGTGATGATGATGATGATGGCTTGGTGATATCTGGGTATGATTTCGACTCTAACCTGCCTCCTACTGATGATGAAGAGCTTTACGCCACCTTCTCCTTGGTAACAGATAAGACCTTGTCCACGTCGGCTTATGAAGGTGGCTACAAAGCTCACCAGCCCAAGTGGGAAACCAAGGACTTTAGACCTAACAAACCATCCTCAGACCGCGGTAGGACTACCACTACCGCCGTGCTGCCACTAGCACCCGACCAGAGCCGCTACACCTCCACCGCAGCCCTGCACCACGCGTCACCCGCCAAGCTGCCAGCCGGCAAAATGAATAACCGCGAGCTAAAACCCCAGCCAGACGTAGTGTTGCTCCCGTTGCCCACCCTACCCTATGAGGTAGACAGCACCAAGCAGAGGGCTCCTGTAATAACCTCCCCCATGTTCCATACTGTACCCACAGCCCTGCCCACCCAGCCCGGCGTCAACCGAGTCCCGGGGCCCCCGGAAGTGTCCCGCCAGTCTAGCAGCACCATCGGGATGGTCGTCGGGATAGTGGCGGCCGCCGCCCTGTGCATCGTCATCCTCCTGTACGCCATGTATAAGTACAGGAACAGGGACGAGGGTTCCTACCAGGTGGACGAGAGCAGGAATTACATCACCAACTCGGCAACGCAGAGCAACGGAGCCGTCCTGAAGGACAAACAGCAAAGCTCGAAAGGCGTCAAAGGAAAACAGAAAAACAAGGACAAGGAGTATTACGTTTGAGTGACGGACGTTGAGAGATGAAAAGAGAGAGGAAGAGAAAGACAGGTATAGAGAAATATAGAACTGTAATTAACAGTTACCTTCTAAGGAGCTGCGATGACAAAATATGGTAAAAACTAGAACCGTTACTTGATACTGTGTAGAGTGAACTATGACATGTGTTGTAATATCAAGAAGACTTACTATTGTAAGCATACAGAGAAGGCTAATAGCATCTTTTGAGACCTTCCTCTTCTGTCGGGTCGTGTACAACTACTTCACAGCGACTGCATCATCATCCTAAGGGACTTTTAGAACTATGTGATCCTTGGCGTAAAATATTTTTTGGGGTTTGTTTTTGTAAACCTGTACAAAATGAAAGATGTTCGATAATCTTGACCGTCTTCAGCATGTAAGCAACATGTAGTGCTTTATCAAGAGTGGGTCAGGATGAAAAGGATCATTGTAAAGTCAATGAAAAAAAAAAAATGGACTACTGCTGTTAAAAGATATCGTACATTTTTTTTATTGTATGGATGGTTTCGACGTTATAAGTGTGGTGTCTACGCAACAAATAAAAAAAAACATCTACTACTCTATGTATCAAATGACACCAAGGGAGCTCAAATGGCTGAGGAAAGACCTCTTAGGATCTCTTCAGATCTCAGAGCTCTGTTGTCTGTCCTCTGATCTCAACATGATTACTCTCGTTGTGTGACAGACGGACAGAGTGACACTGACGTGTGATCCTGGCGAGAAGTGGTTGCTTGTTCTTGTCTCGGTTAAAAGCAACTGATTGTAATGCATGTAATCCATTCTACCAAAAGTGTACAGTACAGTACAATATACCACTAGAGTACAATATACCATGACAGTACATACCAGTACAGTATATTGTACAGTACAGTACATACCAGTACAGTATATTGTACAGTACAGTACATACCAGTACAGTATATTGTACAGTACAGTACATACTAGTACAGTATACTGTACAGTACAGTACATACCCGTACAGTATACTGTACAGTACAGTACATACCAGTACAGTATATTGTACAGTACAGCACATACATTACAGTATATTGTACAGTACAGTACAATATATCAACTTTGCTTGAACAGTCCTTTTCTCTCTAAAGGCCAAACTTTATACTTCGTCATCATCAAGACCCCACAACTTTTTTGATTTTATTCCCTAAAAACGTCAACAATGAAAATATGAGTATCCCTAAAGATAAAATGGTCTGTTGGTTTGCAGTCGTGCTGGTTGTGTCTTTTGCAGGCCTCTGTGTGTTTGTTAATCACCTCTCGTTCTATTTTCTATGGAGCTGTCCCATCGAGGACAGAATGCAGTACTATAACACTGTTAAAGATGTCTATACAGAAATAAAGCTAACGTGAAAAGTGTGAATTCTATCTGTCACAGTCAAAACTGTGTCAAACAAACACATTTGTTTACATATTTTATTACATTATAGCCGTTGTACTTTGTAGGTACTAGCTATTGTACATAACCATCTAAGTTGTAATTTTTTTGTAATTATACTGTACAGACTGATCATATGGTTTATCAGTGTATTTCATGAAGAAACATCTATAACTGTTAACTGACGTGAAAAAAAGACTTTGAGAATACACATTTAGTAAAGAAAGGAGAACACTATGTTAGGATAAAGCTCTAATCGCAGATGTTTCTAAGTGTCAATCAAATACAAGATGGCCGATCTTAATTGTACAAATGCTTTCTTCTTCTTCTCGGGTTATTTTAGTGTTAGTTATATTTTGAAAAGATTAAAGAGAAGCTATATTAATGGAAGACTATAGCTGTTGGATGCGCAGTTCAGACAATCTCCTTAAACACCGTGTGATTCTTACCTCCAGGTCTGGACACTAACATTCATGACGAATCATTCGCTTTTCATATTTGTTTTACATATTTTTGTTATACAGTGCCTTGCAAAAGTATTCATCCCCCTTGGTGTTTTTCCTATTTTGTTGCATTACAACCTGTAATTTAAATTGATTTTTATTTGGATTTCATGTAATGGACATACACAAAATAGTCCAAATTGGTGAAGTGAAATGAAAAAAAATCACTTGTTTCAAAATATGTCAAAAAAAATAAATATGGAAAAGTGGTGCGTGTAAATGTCTTCAACCCCTTTGCTATGAAGCCCCTAAATAAGATCTGGTGCAACCAATTACCTTCAGAAGTCACATAATTAGTTAAATCAAGTCCACCTGTGTGCAATCTAAGTGTCACATGATCTCAGTATATATACACCTGTTCTGAAGGGCCCCAGAGTCTGCAACACCACTAAGCAAGGGGCACCACCAAGCAAGCGACACCATGAAGACCAAGGAGCATGGACATGGAAAGAAAGTGGCACCACAACAAACCTGCCAAGAGAGGGCCGCCCACCAAAACTCACGGACCAGGCAAGGAGGGCATTAATCAGAGAGGAAACAAAGAGACCAAAGATAATCCTGAAGGAGATGCAGAGCTCTACAGCGGAGATTGGAGTATCTGTCCATAGGACCACTTTAAGCCGTACACTCCACAGAATTGGGCTTTAAGAGTGGCCAAAAAAAGCCATTGCTTAAAGAAAAAAATTTGCAAATACGTTTGGTGTTTGCCAAAAGGCATGTGGGAGACTCCCCAAACATATGGAAGAAGGTACTCTGGTCAGATGAAACAAAAATTTAGCTTTTTGGCAATCAAGGAAAACGCTATATCTGGCGCAAACCCAACACCTAGCATTACCCCTAGAACACCATGCCCACAGTGAAGCATGGTAGTGGCAGCATCATGCTGTGTGGATATTTTTCATCGGCAGGGACTGGGAAACTGGTCAGAATTGAGGAAATGATGGATGGCGCTAAATACAGGGAAATTCTTGAGGGAATCCTGTTTGTCTTCCAGAGATTTGAGACTGGGACGGAGGTTCACCTTCCAGGAGGACAATGACCCTAAGCATACTACTAAAGCAACATTCAAGTGGTTTAAGGGGAAACATTTAAATGTATTGGAATGGCCTAGTCAAAGCCCAGACCTCAATCCGATTGAGAATCTGTGGTATGACTTAAAGATTGCTGTACACCAGCGGAACCCATCCAAGTTGAAGGAGCTGGAGCAGTTTTGCCTTGAAGAATGGGCAAACATCCCAGTGGCTAGATGTGCCAAGCTGATAGAGATATCCCAAGAGACTTGCAGCTGTAATTGCTTGTCTTATTTCTTGTTCGTTTCACCCCACAAAATATATTTTTCATCTTAAAGGGGTAGGTATGTGCTGTAAATTGAATGATACAACATTTCAGGTTAAAGGCAACAAAATAGGAAAAATTCCAAGGGGTGTGAATACTTTCGCAAGCCACTGTATATATACTGTATATGTATATATATTTTCAGGATCCTTATATTTTTATATATTTAATTTGATTTAATTTGTGACTGTTTGTAATCACTGACACTTTGGTGTTTTTGTCATCTTTAGTTTTATTAGATTATTATTATTTTGGGGTATTTCAATATTGTTTTCTATTAGTTTTTATATTTTTTCATGCTCTTTTTTTCCATGAATTGCTTTGCAATAAAATGTTCTTCCCAAACGTGTGTTCAAGTCACTTCTTTGAATAACGAGTTGAGCTGACAGACGTTTTGCACTGTTTAGTCGTCAGTCTAGCAAGAGGGAAATATTTGATGAATGTAGTAGTGTTTCCCCCACCTAGAAAACTATAACCTTTCACCTGGAATAGTGTATTTATGTCTGAGAGAAACCCATATGATCTAGCATACACAAAAGTATAATAACACATATACAAGTATGATGATACCCCAAAAACATTTAAAGCCTTTTCATACTTTATAGTATGTCCATAAATAGTTTTAATCTCTTTTAGGAATATTTACTCAAAATATTTCACCTTCTTTATTACTTTACCAAACATATCATGACATTAGTGATAGTCAAAGTCTGTTACATTTGTGAACGTCTAACTCAACATTGGGGCCATGTAAACATGGTGCGTCCCTCCTATAGACAAGGGGAGAAGGACTGTGTGAAAAGATTGATTTTGTCGTTCTGAGCATGTGCAAAGTGTCTGCCTTTGACGTCAAACAAATGTTAGACTTCCACACAAAATTACTTCTTTACTTATTTAAAGTTCAAGGAAGTGTGTAGGTCACTTTTTTTTTATCGTAGACCTATGAAAGTTATGCTCCAGACAAATTCAGCGATTGCTTTGCCATGTCTGTGTCGTGAAGCAGTCGAACTGGATATACAGTAGCAGTATAAAGTTTGGACACACCTACTCATTCATGGGTTTTTCTGTATTTGTACAATTTTCTACATTGTAGAATAATAGTGAAGACATCACATCTATTAAATAACACATATGGAATCATGTAGTAACCAAAAAGTCTTGAACAAATCTAAATATGTTTTATATTTTAGATTCGTTAAAGTAGCCACGCTTTGTCTTGATGACAGGCTTGCACACTCTTGCCATTCTCTCAACCAGCTTCATGAGGTAGTCACCTGGAATGCTTAAAACATGTTGGTTTTACAGACCTGGACAGGGAGAGGTTGAAAATGTCAGTGAAGACACTTGCCAATTGGTCAGCGCATGCTCGCAGTACACATACTGGTAATCCGTCTGGCCCTGCGGCCTTGTGAATGTCGACCTGTTTTAACTTAAGGTCTTACTCACATCGGCTGCGGAGAGCGTGATCACACAGTCTTTAGGAACAGCTGGTGCTCTCATGCCCAAGAATAACAAGACTATTACCTGATACCATAATATACTGTTACCCAGGTATAACAAGACTATTACCTGATACCATAATATACTGTTACCCAGGTATAACAAGACTATTACCTGATACCTTAATATACTGTTACCCAGGTATAACAAGACTATTACCTGATACCATAATATACTGTTACCCAGGTATAACAAGACTATTACCTGATACCATAATATACTGTTACCCAGGTATAACAAGACTATTACCTGATACCTTAATATACTGTTACCCAGGTATAACAAGACTATTACCTGATACCTTAATATACTGTTACCCAGGTATAACAAGACTATTACCTGATACCATAATATACTGTTACCCAGGTATAACAAGACTATTACCTGATACCTTAATAAACTGTTACCCAGGTATAACAAGACTATTACCTGATACCATAATATACTGTTACCCAGGTATAACAAGACTATTACCTGATACCTTAATATACTGTTACCCAGGTATAACAAGACTATTACCTGATACCATAATATACTGTTACCCAGGTATAACAAGACTATTACCTGATACCTTAATATACTGTTACCCAGGTATAACAAGACTATTACCTGATACCATAATATACTGTTACCCAGGTATAACAAGACTAGTACCTGATACCTTTATATACTGTTACCCAGGTATAACAAGACTATTACCTGATACCATAATATACTGTTACCCAGGTATAACAAGACTATTACCTGATACCTTAATATACTGTTACCCAGGTATAACAAGACTATTACCTGATACCTTAATATACTGTTACCCAGGTATAACAAGACTATTACCTGATACCTTAATATACTGTTACCCAGGTATAACAAGACTATTACCTGATACCATAATATACTGTTACCCAGGTATAACAAGACTATTACCTGATACCTTAATATACTGTTACCCAGGTATAACAAGACTAGTACCTGATACCTTAATATACTGTTACCCAGGTATAACAAGACTAGTACCTGATACCATAATATACTGTTACCCAGGTATAACAAGACTATTACCTGATACCTTAATATACTGTTACCCAGGTATAACAAGACTAGTACCTGATACCATAATATACTGTTACCCAGGTATAACAAGACTATTACCTGATACCTTAATATACTGTTACCCAGGTATAACAAGACTATTACCTGATACCATAATATACTGTTACCCAGGTATAACAAGACTATTACCTGATACCATAATATACTGTTACCCAGGTATAACAAGACTATTACCTGATACCATAATATACTGTTACCCAGGTATAACAAGACTATTACCTGATACCTTAATATACTGTTACCCAGGTATAACAAGACTATTACCTGATACCTTAATATACTGTTACCCAGGTATAACAAGACTATTACCTGATACCTTAATATACTGTTACCCAGGTATAACAAGACTATTACCTGATACCTTAATATACTGTTACCCAGGTATAACAAGACTATTACCTGATACCATAATATACTGTTACCCAGGTATAACAAGACTATTACCTGATACCTTAATATACTCTTTCCCAGGTATAACAAGACTAGTACCTGATACCTTAATAGACTGTTACCCAGGTATAACAAGACTCAACTTTTGAGGGGTATCCGTTATCTACTTGTTTTCATTTAACATCTCTGCCAGTGTAACAGTATAGCTTCCGTCCCTCTCCACGCCCCTACCTGGGCTCGAACCAGGGACCCTCTGCACACATCGACAACAGTCACCCTGGAAGCATCGTTACCCATCGCTTTACAAAAGCCGCGGCTCTTGCAGAGCAAGGGGAACACCTACTTCAAGGTCTCAGAGCGAGTGACGTCACCGATTGAAACGCTATTAGCGCGCACCACCGCTAACTAGCTAGCCATTTCACATTGGTTACACCAGGAAGATTATCACTTTTTACAGCAGCTTTGCTTCCATTGGTTTGTTCGTCATCACCCCATACAGGGATTGACATCCGGGACCCTTGATTTACATCGGCCTAAAGTATGGTGTGTGTGTTGACAGTGAAAAATACCACTCACCCTCCACGGGATTCTCAGACAGGAATGGCCTTTCACTGTTAAATTAGCAAAAAATGTATAGGTAATCAAATTATACAACTGAAGATCTACACAGAAGGAAAAGATTGACAGAGAGTGAGTTAAATGACCAATCTTATTCGTGCTAGCTAGCCAAATTCAAATTTGTCAGCTAGCTTACCATCTAGCGCCAACTGTTTACTGGTGGTAACCATAGCAACATGGCCACTGAGGCAGCGTTAGCAGCGACAGAGACTGAGAGACTTTCCCCACTTTTTTTTGAATACCCAGCAGAAATCAAATCAGAGAAGGGAAGAATCAATTTTAAACACAGAATTCTGAGGGAGAACCCAGAGACTTTGTTTGCCGACTGCTCACAAAACAGGACTGTTACAAACCTGTTATTTTACTCAGACCACACTACTGCCTGGCATACAGCTGGAACCAGGCATTTCAGCTATACCACAAAGAAAGGCATCTGCAAGGGAAGGCAAATCCACATTATTGAGGACAGTGATAAGGACCAGGAAAACAGGTTTCTGACTGTAAACATGTACCAGAACGGCACTGTCATGGTCCAGGACATAAAGACCAGTACTGTCATGGTCCAGGGCTTAAAGACCAGTACTGTCATGGTCCAGGACATAAAGACCAGCACTGTCATGGTCCAGGACATAAAGACCAGTACTGTCATGGTCCAGGGCATAAAGACCAGTACTGTCATGGTCCAGGGCATAAAGACCAGTACTGTCATGGACCAGGGCATAAAGACCAGTACTGTCATGGTCCAGGGCATAAATACCAGCACTGTCATGGTACAGGGCATAAAGACCAGCACTGTCATGGTCCAGGACATAAAGACCAGTACTGTCATGGTCCAGGGCATAAAGACCAGTACTGTCATGGTCCAGGACATAAAGACCAGTACTGTCATGGTCCAGGACATAAAGACCAGTACTGTCATGGTCCAGGGCATAAAGACCAGTACTGTCATGGACCAGGGCATAAAGACCAGTACTGTCATGGTCCAGGACATAAAGACCAGTACTGTCATGGTCCAGGACATAAAGACCAGTACTGTCATGGTCCAGGGCATAAAGACCAGTACTGTCATGGTCCAGGACATAAAGACCAGTACTGTCATGGTCCAGGACATAAAGACCAGCACTGTCATGGTCCAGGGCATAAAGACCAGTACTGTCATGGTCCAGGACATAAAGACCAGTACTGTCATGGTCCAGGACATAAAGACCAGTACTGTCATGGTCCAGGACATAAAGACCAGTACTGTCATGGTCCAGGGCATAAAGACCAGTACTGTCATGGTCCAGGGCATAAAGACCAGTACTGTCATGGTCCAGGGCATAAAGACCAGTACTGTCATGGTCCAGGACATAAAGACCAGTACTGTCATGGTCCAGGACATAAAGACCAGTACTGTCATGGTCCAGGGCATAAAGACCAGTACTGTCATGGTCCAGGACATAAAGACCAGTACTGTCATGGTCCAGGGCATAAAGACCAGTACTGTCATGGTCCAGGGCATAAAGACCAGTACTGTCATGGTCCAGGACATAAAGACCAGTACTGTCATGGTCCAGGGCATAAAGACCAGTACTGTCATGGTCCAGGGCATAAAGACCAGTACTGTCATGGTCCAGGACATAAAGACCAGTACTGTCATGGTCCAGGACATAAAGACCAGTACTGTCATGGTCCAGGGCATAAAGACCAGTACTGTCATGGTCCAGGACATAAAGACCAGTACTGTCATGGTCCAGGGCATAAAGACCAGTACTGTCATGGTCCAGGACATAAAGACCAGTACTGTCATGGTCCAGGGCATAAAGACCAGTACTGTCATGGTCCAGGGCATAAAGACCAGTACTGTCATGGTCCAGGGCATAAAGACCAGTACTGTCATGGTCCAGGGCATAAAGACCAGTACTGTCATGGTCCAGGGCATAAAGACCAGTACTGTCATGGTCCAGGACATAAAGACCAGTACTGTCATGGTCCAGGACATAAAGACCAGTACTGTCATGGTCCAGGACATAAAGACCAGTACTGTCATGGTCCAGGACATAAAGACCAGTACTGTCATGGTCCAGGGCATAAAGACCAGTACTGTCATGGTCCAGGACATAAAGACCAGTACTGTCATAGTCCAGGACATAAAGACCAGTACTGTCATGGTCCAGGACATAAAGACCAGCACTGTCATGGTCCAGGGCATAAAGACCAGTACTGTCATGGTCCAGGGCATAAAGACCAGCACTGTCATGGTCCAGGACATAAAGACCAGCACTGTCATGGTCCAGGGCATAAAGACCAGTACTGTCATGGTCCAGGGCATAAAGACCAGTACTGTCATGGTCCAGGGCATAAAGACCAGTACTGTCATGGTCCAGGGCATAAAGACCAGTACTGTCATGGTCCAGGGCATAAAGACCAGTACTGTCATGGTCCAGGGCATAAAGACCAGTACTGTCATGGTCCAGGACATAAAGACCAGTACTGTCATGGTCCAGGACATAAAGACCAGTACTGTCATGGTCCAGGACATAAAGACCAGTACTGTCATGGTCCAGGACATAAAGACCAGTACTGTCATGGTCCAGGGCATAAAGACCAGTACTGTCATGGTCCAGGACATAAAGACCAGTACTGTCATAGTCCAGGACATAAAGACCAGTACTGTCATGGTCCAGGACATAAAGACCAGCACTGTCATGGTCCAGGGCATAAAGACCAGTACTGTCATGGTCCAGGGCATAAAGACCAGCACTGTCATAGTCCAGGGCATAAAGACCAGTACTGTCATGGTCCAGGGCATAAAGACCAGCACTGTCATGGTCCAGGACATAAAGACCAGTACTGTCATGGTCCAGGACATAAAGACCAGCACTGTCATGGTCCAGGGCATAAAGACCAGCACTGTCATGGTCCAGGGCATAAAGACCAGTACTGTCATGGTCCAGGGCATAAAGACCAGCACTGTCATGGTCCAGGACATAAAGACCAGTACTGTCATGGTCCAGGACATAAAGACCAGTACTGTCATGGTCCAGGACATAAAGACCAGTACTGTCATGGTCCAGGACATAAAGACCAGCACTGTCATGGTCCAGGACATAAAGACCAGCACTGTCATAGTCCAGGGCATAAAGACCAGCACTGTCATGGTCCAGGGCTTAAAGACCAGCACTGTCATAGTCCAGGGCATAAAGACCAGTACTGTCATGGTCCAGGACATAAAGACCAGCACTGTCATGGTCCAGGACATAAAGACCAGCACTGTCATAGTCCAGGGCATAAAGACCAGTACTGTCATGGTCCAGGACATAAAGACCAGCACTGTCATGGTCCAGGACATAAAGACCAGCACTGTCATAGTCCAGGGCATAAAGACCAGCACTGTCATGGTCCAGGGCATAAAGACCAGCACTGTCATAGTCCAGGGCATAAAGACCAGCACTGTCATTGTCCAGAGCATAAAGACCAGCACTGTCATAGTCCAGGGCATAAAGACCAGCACTGTCATGGTCCAGGACATAAAGACCAGCACTGTCATGGTCCAGGACATAAAGACCAGCACTGTCATGGTCCAGGACATAAAGACCAGCACTGTCATGGTCCAGGACATAAAGACCAGCACTGTCATGGTCCAGGGCATAAAGACCAGCACTGTCATGGTCCAGGGCATAAAGACCAGCACTGTCATGGTCCAGGGCATAAAGACCAGTACTGTCATGGTCCAGGGCTTAAAGACCAGCACTGTCATAGTCCAGGGCTTAAAGACCAGCACTGTCATGGTCCAGGGCTTAAAGACCAGTACTGTCATGGTCCAGGGCTTAAAGACCAGCACTGTCATGGTCCAGGGCATAAAGACCAGTACTGTCATAGTCCAGGGCTTAAAGACCAGCACTGTCATGGTCCAGGGCTTAAAGACCAGCACTGTCATGGTCCAGGGCATAAAGACCAGTACTGTCATGGTCCAGGGCATAAAGACCAGCACTGTCATGGTCCAGGACATAAAGACCAGTACTGTCATGGTCCAGGGCATAAAGACCAGCACTGTCATGGTCCAGGACATAAAGACCAGTACTGTCATGGTCCAGGACATAAAGACCAGTACTGTCATGGTCCAGGACATAAAGACCAGCACTGTCATGGTCCAGGACATAAAGACCAGCACTGTCATGGTCCAGGGCTTAAAGACCAGTACTGTCATGGTCCAGGGCTTAAAGACCAGCACTGTCATGGTCCAGGGCATAAAGACCAGTACTGTCATAGTCCAGGGCTTAAAGACCAGCACTGTCATGGTCCAGGGCTTAAAGACCAGCACTGTCATGGTCCAGGGCATAAAGACCAGTACTGTCATGGTCCAGGGCATAAAGACCAGCACTGTCATGGTCCAGGACATAAAGACCAGTACTGTCATGGTCCAGGGCATAAAGACCAGCACTGTCATGGTCCAGGACATAAAGACCAGTACTGTCATGGTCCAGGACATAAAGACCAGTACTGTCATGGTCCAGGACATAAAGACCAGCACTGTCATGGTCCAGGGCATAAAGACCAGCACTGTCATGGTCCAGGGCATAAAGACCAGCACTGTCATGGTCCAGGGCAGTGAGGCTGCACTCAGCTCTGTTGTGCAGGACTTCCCCACCCTAAGGAAGATAGCGGAAAGTAAAAAAGAAAAGGACAGCACCACTCCCACCTGAGGAAGCAGACAGTAGGGATGTTTGCCAAGTCTCTAAAGGACGTGGCACTTGGTAGACAAACACCCCATGCCGCACTGGACAGAGGACCACCCAGAGACCCCTACCAGACCACTGCACCACCAAGGAGCCCCAGGCCCCCTCAACGCCCCACCAGACCCAGCGCACCCCACAGCCCCCCCCCCCCCCCCCCCCCACCACCACCCCCACCAGAGCAACACCACTTCCATCGGTTTAGCCAGACTGGACCGGGCCCAGCCTACTACCCCACACCACCACCTCTACCAGACCAGAGAGGAAGCCCCACGGCCCAGAACTGGCCCCCCTCCACTCCACAGGGCCCAACAGCAGGACCAGCACAGCTACGCGGAGGTCGTCAGAGGACAACAGAACCCTGTAGGATTAAGTGAGATTAAACAGCTCCTCCAATACATCTGCACTAAACTGCACTAATCACACACCGATGCATGCGCACACACACACACACACACACAAACACACACACACACACACCTATTGTACTAAAAGTTTATTTGTTCAATTAATAGGAATTATATATAACTACAAAATCTAATTTATCCCCTCAAAATGGGTAAATATCACATTTGGTTAAAACGGAAAAAAGAACTTGTGCTGACAGAAAAGATGTGTTCATTTGCGCAATATATATCCCCCCCTCAGACTCCCCCCTCAGAATCCCCCCCTCAGAATCCACCCTAGAATCCCCCCTCAGAATCCCCCCTCAGAATCCCCCCTCAGAATCCCCATAATACTCAGAGATCTTCCCCACCCAATATATATCCCCCTTCAGAATCCCGCCTCAGAATCCCCCCTCAGAATCCCCATAATACTCAGAGATTTTCCCCACCCAATAGAATCCCCCCCCCAGAATCCCCATATTACTCAGAGATCTTCCCCACCCAATAGAATCCCCCCCTCAGAATCCCCATATTACTCAGAGATCTTCCCCACCCAATATATATCCCCCCCTCAGAATCCCCATAATACTCAGAGATCTTCCCCACCCTTGAGGAAGAGACGTGCCATTTCCAGGCCCAGAGAAATGTGCTCATCTGTGGGGACCCAAATGCGCGCACAGGAACACTACCTGATCTAACGAGAACACAAGGGAACAGCTTTATTCCAGGCCATACTTTTTCTAACTGTCTTCATCTCCCCCATAGAAACAACAGTGACAGCACCATCAACAAAAACGGAAGGGATCTGTTGCAGCTCTGTAGAAGCCTGGGTCTGTACTTTGTCAATGGTAGGTTACGGGGGGACTCTATGGGGAGATTCACCTACTGCTCACCTCTTGGCCACCGTACAGTAGACTATATGATTACAGACATTGACTCTTTCTTTCTCAGCTCATTCATTGTCAAGCCACTAACATATCTGTCTGATCACAGCCAAATTACGTTGTACCTCAAAAGGACAGACATGGAAACAACCAGATATTCACAGCCTAGTAAGCTGTACAACATCAGAAATTCATACAGATGGACCCAAAACAGCACAGAAGAATACCAGAAAGCAACATGTAACCAAAATATCCAAACACTCGTAGATAACCTTCTGGATACCACATTCACTCACAGTAAAGAAGGCATCAATCTAGCAGTACAAAACATCATCTATATCTTCAGGCAAACGGCAAAAGAAGCACAATTGAAATTGATAAAAAACAAAACAAAAAAGACCACAGATGACAACTTTGGAGGCAGATTGTAAAATTATAAGAAAAACTTAGAACCTTATCCAACCAGAAGCACAGAGACCCAAATAATGGTGAATTACGCCTTAATTACTGTGAGACTTTAAAACTCTATAAACGTACACTCAGAACCTAAAAAGCACATTACAACAGCAAACAGCTGACACTAATTGAGGAATCCATAAACACAAACAAATTGACACAAACGCAGAACAACGCCAAATTCATGAGAAGTTGGATGGATTTGAAAAAGCTATAAAGGACAATCAAAATCCATTAGACTCACCAATTACAGACCAGGAGCTCTATAAGAAACTTCAGGCCCTCAAATTTAAAAATGCATGCAGACCCGATGGCATACTAAATGAGATGCTCAAACTCACTAGTAAAAAACTCACAATTTCATTTGGCTATATTAAAACTGTTTAATTTGATCCTGAGTGTAGGTCATTTTCCTGAAATCTTGAATCAAGGACTCATAACCCCAATCTTTAAGAACGGAGACAAATTTGACACTAACAATTACAGAGGCATTTGTGTGAACAGTATTCTGGGGAAGGTTTTCTGTAGTATTATAAATGTAAGAGTTCTAAACTTCCTTAATAAGCTCAATGTCACGTTCTGACCTTAGTTCCTTTGTTATGTCTTTATTTTAGTTTGGTCAGGGCGTGAGATGGGGTGGGCATTCTATGTTGTTTTTTCTAATTTTTGTTCTATTGTCCTTTTCTATGTGTTTGGCCTAGTATGGTTCTCAATCAGAGGCAGGTGTCAGTCGTTGTCTCTGATTGGGAGCCATATTTAGGTAGCCTGTTTTTCATTGTGTTTGTGGGTGATTATTTTCTGTGTAGTGGATGGCCCCCTACAGAACTATTGTGTTTCGTTCTCCTTTGTTATTTTGTTTAGTGTTCTATGTTTAATAAATATAATGATGAACACTTACCAGGCTGCGCTTTGGTCCTCACCTCATTCCAACGACGAGCGTTACACTCAATGTCTTGAGTAAAAGCTAAATTGGATTTATACCAAAACATTGCACGACTGATCATATTTACACCATACACACCCTGATAGATAAACATGTCCACCAAAATAACACCAAAATATATGCTTGCTTTATCGACTTCCAAAAAGCATTTGATTCGATTTGGCAAACAGGACTGTTCTACAAAGTTATTGAAAGTGGTGTAGGGGGTAAAACTTATGACATAGTTAAATGAATGTATACTGGCAATACGTGCAGCATTATAATTGGCAATAAAATAACTTCTTTAACCAGGGACGGGGCCTTTACCAGGGTTGCAATCTGAGCCCTGTACTCTTCAATATTTACATCAACGAATTGGCCATTATTCTAGAAAAATCCTTAGCCCCTCATGTTAGTCTCCACAATTCAGAGGTTAAATGCCTACTCTTCGCAGATAACCTATGCCTGTTGTCACCCACAGCACATGGCCTATAGCAAAGCCTGGACCTGCTAGAGCAGTACCTGGCAGTAAACCCCAAAAATACTAAAATAATGATTTTCCAGAGAAGATCCAGATCTCAGGGAATTAGACCAAAGTTCTCAATTGGTACAAAATATATAGAGTACTACACACACTACAATTACTTTGGTTTAAAAATAAGCTCAACTGGACACTTTAATGAGGCAATGAATGAACTGAGAGAGAAAGCATGCAGGGCATTCTACACCATTAAAAACAAATTCAAATTGAAATACCTATTAAAAACTAATTGAATGTGTCATTAAACCACTTGCACTTTATGGCAATGAGGTGTGGTGTCCACTTGCAAAACAAGATTTCACCAAATGGGACAAACACCCCATTGAAACCTTGCATGCAAAGTTCTGTAAGATTCTCCTACATGTTCAGAGGAAAACTACAAACAATGCATGCAGGGCAGAATTAGGCCAATATCCACTAAAAATAAAAACTCAAAAAAGAGCAATTAAGTTTAAGAAACATCTCACATACAGTGACCCCCTCTCATATCATTACCAAGCCCTGCAATGCCAAGAGCTGAGCAAAGAAAAGAGTCCCCTCATCCAGCTGGTCCTGGGGCTGAGTTGTTCTGTTCTACTAACAAAACCTGTTCTACTAACACACTGAAGCCTCAGGACCAGAACATCCAATCAATCAGAATAAAACAAATTACAACACAATCAAAATAAAACTACATTGCTTATTGGGAAACACAAGCACAAGCAAAATGCAGTGCTATCTGGCCCTAAATCGACAGTACACATTGTCAAACTATTTGACCATGGTTACTGATGAAAACCTTAGAAAAACCTTGACAAAGTACAGGCTCAGTGAGCACAGCCTTGCCATTGAGAAGGGTAGACACAGGAAAACCTGGCTCCCTGTAGAGGAAAGGCTGTGCATCCACTGCACAGCAGCAGAACCTGAGACAGAGCTGCATTTCCTGACAAAATATAAAAAATATAAAACAATTAGGGACTGTCATTTCCACAAATTTGAAACGCTTATTCAAGGTTCACTGATACCTGTGGTCCTTCCTTTAGAAGTGTCCATATACAGTACACAGAATAGGGCCAGGATTCAATCCGATTTCACTTTTCGGCCATGGCCAATTTCAAGGCAATGTTACCATACGCGCGGAGATCACAAATGCACGCTGCAGATGTGGGCTCAATCAGAAATTACCTTAAAATGCCAAGCACACTACCATGCGGATCTTCATGATTTAATCTAGACATGAGGTTTGATTTGGCATTAGACAGGGGTGACCATTCTCCCTGTTCCCCATCCTACCTGAGGTAAACTCTCTGGGCCGTAACTACCCATCTCCCCTTTTCCCAGTCTGAAAGCCCTCTCTGATTGGCTGTATTGATCCGGGCCTGCAGCTGTAATTTGTCCCAGGTGATGAAGCACACGGAGCGATAGAACCCTGTGTGAACCGGCTCACGTCACAGAAACTACCCTCAATCAAGTGGATCTACAAACCACATTCAGCTTGAGTTTGGATCTCAAGTCAGAATTCAGCCCTTAGGGAGGATGTGGGAAAGACATGTATTTGAAAGACATGGCCCTAATTGATAGTTTCTTTCTGTAGAGAGAGAGAGAGACATCTGTTTGCTTTAAGTGTGGGAGTCTATATTAAAATGGAGAGAGTGGGTAGGGGGAGAGGAGGGGGGGAAAGAAAGACGGGAAGACAGTTTTCTTCAGACTCGGTGAAGCGCCTCGCCTGTCCCTGGAGTGTCGTCTCCAAATTAGATTTCATATTGGTGTACTGCAGGTACACATAGCGCTCTGATGTTAACATGGAAGCCAGGTAAAGATAAACTACTCCACACAGGCAGAGATGTTGACTGAGACAATTTCATCTCCACCGCAGCAATCACAGACGTGGCGCTGTGGCTTTTATATAACTCAAGTGAGTTTGTCAGCACGTGTCAGTTTGTGTGGATTTCCAGGGATCCTGTGAACATGGTTACATTAGTCATTGCCTGAGCTGTAACGCTTTTCCAAAGTATGCTGTACACATGGAGCTGTATCTTTCCAAGCTGAGGGAATGCTCATAACACATCTGAGAATTATGATGCAACTGACCCATAACTGCATTGTACGGTCCCTGTTCAGCTTGTGTTACCTGGTATTGACTAGGAATCTGCATACTCTGGTACAAAAAATGAACTGTAGTTTTCCTCACTCGGGTCAATGGAAGGATAGTATTTGCTTTTATTCAAATATTACAAACGATCTAACTAACTCAAATCGTCCATGTTCGCTTTACTTTTTGCTTTTTCTGAAAGGTATTGTGCTTTTACTGCTATCATATTTACAGGATGGAGTAATGTCCCCTATATATAATTTTGTGAATACAGTATGTTTTTCCAGTTATTCTCAATAGCATCCCCATCCTTGCGAAAACTAAATGAAAATGTATGCTATTTGGTGTATGGCCATTTCATCCATCTACTCTGTAACATGGGAGAGAGGGCTTAGAGGGAATCTCATGGGGGTGCATGTCAGTTACAGAATCGTCACGGTTACCTGAGCCTGCCTCAGAGTTCATTCTGACAGGAACAGTGTTCCACATAATGGAACCTAATTTTCTTAAAATTGCTGTCTGCTGTGAAGTGCATGTGCAATTGTAACTCACAGTTTATCCTAACTGAAAATCATGTCACTCTCAGTATGAGGTGCAACCTAAGCAATTCTATGAGTAGTCTCCTCATTTTTGAAGTTGTAACTCAGCTATTGAGATGAAACTGAAATGGCAAAATAATGATAATACTTTCATACTTTTGGACAGTCTTTCATAAGTCACCCTGGTCAGGGGAAATCTACATTAGGTTAGTTCTTTGTCCGTCCGTCCGTTGATATTTAAGTAAATTTTAGCAATTACGTTTACTTTTGATACTTAAGTATATTTAAAACCAAAAACTTTTAGACTTTTACTGAAGTAGTATTTTACTGGGTGACTTTCACTTGACGTGACTCATTTTCTATTTAGGTATTTTACTCAAGTATGACAATTGGGTACTTTTTCCATCACTGCAAAATTCTCTTTCTCTCTCTCTTTCTCTCGCTCTCTCTCAATTTCAATTGAAGGGCTTTACTGGCATGGGAAACATATGTTAACATTGCCAAAGCAAGGGAAGTAGATAATAAACAAAAGTAAAATTAACAATAAAACTTTATATTAAACATTACACACACAAAAGTTCCCAAAGAATAAAGACATTTCAAATGCGATATAATGTGCAAATAGTTAAAGCACAAAAAGGAAAATAAAATCTCTGTTGTTGGCTGGTTAAAGAGGGTGCATAGTGGACACAGTGGTCTGCCAGAGATTTCCAGGACAGAGAGAGAGGAAACAGGAGCAGACCTCTGCAGGGTGCCATTATCTCATCCTGGCCTTATTGTCTCTCTCTCTCTCTCTCTCTCTCTCTCTCTCTCTCTCTCTCTCTCTCTCTCTCTCTCTCTCTCTCTCTCTCTCTCTCTCTCTCTCTCTCTCTCTCTCTCTCTCTCTCTCTCTCTCTCTCTCTCTCTCTCTCTCTCTCTCTCTCTCTCTCTCTCTCTCAATTCAGTTCAATTGAAAGGGCTTTATTGGCATGGCAAACATGTGTTTACATTGCCAAAGCAAATGGAATAGACAAAAAACAAAAGGGAAATTAGTTTTAAAAGAATAGAGATTTAAAATGTTATATTATTGGCTATGTAAAGTGTTGTAACAATGTGCAAGTAGTTGAAGTATGAAAGGGAAGATAAATAAACAGATAAATATAGGTTGCATTTACAATGTTGTTTGTTCTTCACTGGTTGCCCTTTTCTCATGGCAACGGGCCACAAATCTTACTGCAGTTTCTCTCTTTTTCTCTCGCGCTTGCTCTCTCGATTTCACTTCTCTCTCTCTCTCTCCCTCTCTTTCTTATTCTCCAGCTATAAAGAGCAGAGGGCAAAATAAAACAAACATGTTATTACATGGATGGCTGCCTTATTGAGCGCCATTGAGCGAGGGAAGGAGGGAGGCCTTTTCACTGGTGGAAAGTTCATTAAAATTCTTCCAAGGCTGAGAGTTCAATCATCCCCCTACCAGCTCCAGATGAGCTCCCTTGATTAGAAAGATTCAATAGAGTGTATTTTCTCTTTCTTTCCCTCTCTCTCCATCTCTCTCCATCTCTCTCTCTCTCCATCTCTCTCCATCTCTCTCTCTCTCCATCTCTCTCTCTCTCTCCATCTCTCTCTCTCTCACTCCATCTCTCTCTCTCTCTCTCCCCCTCCATCTCTCCCTCCATCTCTCTCTCCGTCTCTCTGTCTCTCTGTCTCTCTGTCTCTCTGTCTCTCTCTCTCTCTCTCTCTCTCTCTCTCTCTCTCTCTCTCTCTCTCTCTCTCTCTCTCTCTCTCTCTCTCTCTCTCTCTCTCTCTCTCTCTCTCTCTCTCTCTACCTATATATACAGTATATATATCTTGCTTTGAAGAAACCATCTTATCATATTCAGTGGTACTGTAGTAGTCAAGTCAGATTTCAGACACGGACGCTGACCAGGAGGTTCAGGGGTTTTGTTGTGCTTTACCTCACTCTTCTATCCAGACTATGCTGACTATGCTGACTTGTTCACTGATCGCTGTAGATTACAGGAACAACACAACAACTGCCCTGAGAGACGGTGACTTACTTTGGAAAGAGGACCGCTTTGGAAACAAGTGTTTTTAAGTGCTCTCCTCTAGGAATACATTTGACATATTGTTGTATATTGTTGTATATATATATTTTACCCAAATAAATTAAATTCAATTAAACTGTATATGCATCAATGTAGTCATTTTGACACTCTATTAAAAGGAATTATGTACTTTTCTATCTCATTTAAACTTGTCACACACACGGGCGCCACCACCTACCCGCCATCGCTTGCCAGGCAGACTGTGACAAATGCTTTTTTTTTCACAAGATATCATTTAAATCATGCAGAGACCAAGCACATCAACAACAAAAGAACAACAGAGTATCAACGTCAAAATGGTAATTAAATAGATTGGAAACAGCTTACCTCATTGGATGTGGTCGTCTAGCAGTGTAAGGAGAACGAAAACGACTTGTCACGGGAGGCCGAGAAGTGATTTAAACCAACACAGCAATAATCACTCACAAACATTCAAACACACTCTCTCTCTTTCTCTCTCTCTCTCTCTCTCTCTCTCTCTCTCTCACACACACACACACACACACACACACACACACACACACACACACACACACACACACACACACACACACACACACACACACACACACACACACACACACACACACACACACACACACACACACACACACACAAAGCTGTTTGTCAGTTAGATACAGATGGTGTATGCCTATGTCAAGACAGGGACATGCTGAGGGAGACATAGATTGATTTGCAGTTAAATGACACATCATTCAATCGGTGTCAAAAACAACTCACTAACTTGCAGTAAGTAACAGGACTTGTCACTGCATCAAGTGGCACGCCATTATAACTTTTATACTAGGCATAATACGATACAGTATAATGAGCCGCGTCTGCTGATTTTATGACTGTATGTGTACAGGGCCGTAGTCATGACGACACGAGATTATTTTTTTTGGGGGGGGGGAACTCAGAGAGTTAGAATAATAGAATACACGAGGTTTCTTAACTTGGTTGTGCATCAGTAGTTTTCCTCTTGTTATGCAGTATGTCACTCACAAACAGTCCCTCAATTAGCCTTTGTCAGTATAGCATTTTTAGATTGATACATTGGTCTAGCCAGCTATCTAAACTTGTAGTAATCATGGCCGAATTACCGACCGGGCACACAGGTCACGTGTCCTGAGCTCCAGGGGGACCCCATTGATTTTTTTTGTCACCGTCAGTCAGATAGTATATTAACATGGCATACACACTCTTAGGCCTCACTCCCCCCTATCTGAGATATCTACTGCAACCCTCATCCTCCAGATAAAACACCCATTCTGACAGTCACATTCTGTTAAAGGTCCCCAAAGCACACACATCTCTGAGTCGTTCCTCTTTTCAGTTCGCTGCATCTAGCGACTGGAACGAACTGCAACAAACACTCAAACTAGACAGTTGTATCTCCATCTCTTCATTCAACGACTCAATCATGGACTCTTACTGACAGTTGTGGCTGCTTTGCGTATGTATTGTTGTCTCTACCATCTTGTCCTTTGTGCTGTTGTCTGTGCTCAACAATGTTTGCACCCTGTTTTGTGCTGCTACCATGTTGTGCTGCTGCCATGTTGTGTTGCTACCATGTTGTTGTAACCTGTGTGCTGGGAGTCGGGAAGCAAGTTCAGGGAGTGAATACATTTAATGAATGAATGAACGAAACATAACACAAAACAAGAAACACGAACAACGAACAGACATGAAACTGAAACAGAAACAATAACGCCAAGGAACCAAAGGGAGTGACACATATAGGGAAGGTAATCAAGGAGGTGATGGAGTCCAGGTGAGTCTGATGACGCGCGGATGCACGTAACAATGGTGACACGTGTGCGCCATAACGAGCAGCCTGGTGACCTAGAGGTCGGAGAGGGAACACACGTGACAGTTGTTGTCATGTTGTGTTGCTAGCATGCTGTGTTGTCATGTGTTGCTGCCATGCTATGTTGTCGTCGTCTTTTGTACTATATTTTTATTTCATTGATTTTGAATTTTTAATCCCAGCACCCATCCCCGCAGGAGGCCTTTGACCTTTTGGTAGGCCATCATTGTAAATAAGAATTCGTTTTTAACTGACTTGCCTAGTTAAATAAAGGTTAAAAAAATAAAAAAAGTAATCGCAAAATGTGTATAATCACATGAAATTAGCTTTTAAAACTGCTAAAATGTCTCCCCACCTCATGGAAAAACTAAAATAGTTAGACAAGCTAGCTGCTCTATTGTAACTTAATTGATAGCCTGAAATGGCTTCTTGGTAGCTAGGAGTTTTCTTTCCCCACAGAGTTCCGTCGCTGCTTTTGTCTGGCAGTGTGTTTTCGTCAGTGCCTGCGCCTACTGGGGAGGATGGCCCTGTCAGGCCTACGGACCATGGCCCAGTGATGGGACCCTCTTCTATTGTCAGGGGACTCCCATGGGCTGAGTCGTATCCTGCGAGGTGATTACGACAGATACATCCCCTCGAGGCTGAGGTGCGCTGTACGAAGGTTGGGGGGTATGGAGACTGGTGGCATGCTTATCAATTACTCGGATTTCCTAACTTTTTATCTTGCAATCAGGCGCTTCCCCCTGCTTTTGTCGGGCCAGCTTTTGCTTGTCAGAACCGATGTTATGTCAATGGCGGCATGCATCAACAGACGGGGAGAGATTCTGCCTCTATCCCTCCTAACCTTGGCTCGCTCCCTATGGCTGGTGAGCAGTGAGTACATGCTTTTGCTTCGGGCGACGCATGTCCCCGGTTGCCTCAACTCAGGTGCAGATTTTTTATCCAGGTGGGGCCCTCTCTTTCAGCAGTGGAGGCTACACCCCTGGGGGGTCTCCCTAAGATGGGAAATGTTTGGCAGGTCCGACGTAGATCTTTAGGCATCACAAGAAAACGTGCAGTGTCATATTTTTGTAGATGAGGGACCCGAGTGCCCTATTGAGAACATTCTGGTGCACTAATGGCGCCGGACCCTCCTTCACATACTTCACATACAGCTCCGAACCCCCACAGCTACTTGCCCAAGCCTCCCCAGCTTCTCCTTCACCCAAATCTAGATAGCAGATGTTCTGAAAGAGCTGGAAAATCTGGAATCGTACAAATCAGCTGGGCTAAACAATATGGACCCTCTCTTTCTAAAATTATCCACCGCCATTGTTGCAAGCACTATTACTAGTCTGTTCAACCTCTCTTTTGTATCGTCCGAGATTCCTAAAGATTGGAAGGCTTTTCAAAGGGGGTGACACTCTAGACCCAAACTGTTACAGACCTATATCCATCCTGCCCTGCCTTTCTAAAGTCTTCGAAAGCCAAGTTAACAAACAGATAACTGACCATTTCGAATCCCACCGTAACTTCTCCGTTGTGCAATCCGGTTTCCGCGCTGGTCACGGGTTCACCTCAACCACACTCAAGGTACTAAACGAAATCATAACCTCCATCGATAAAAGACAGTATTGTGCAGTCGTCTTCATCAACCTTGCCAAGGCTTTCGAGACTGTCAATCACCATATTCTTATTGGTAGACTCAACAGCCTTGGTTTCTCAAATGACTGCCTCGCCTGGTTCACCAACTACTTCTCAGATAGAGTTCAGTGTGTCAAATCGGAGGGCCTGTTGTCCGGAACTCTGGCAGTCTCTATGGGGGTACCACAGGGTTCAATTCTCGGGCCGACTCTTTTCTCCGTATATATCAATGATGTCGCTCTTGCTGCGGGTGATTCCTTGATCCACCTCTACGCAGACGACACCATTCTGTATACATCTGGCCCTTCGTTGGACATTGTGTTAACAAACCTCCGAATGAGCTTCAATGCCATACAATACTCTGTGGCCTCCAACTGCTCTTAAACACAAGTAAAACTAAATGCATGCTCTTCAACAGATCGCCGCCCACACCCGCCCGCCCGTCCAGCATCACTACTCTGGACGGTTCTGACTTAGGATATGTGGACAACTACAAATACCTAGGTGTCTGTCTAGACTGTAAACGTTCCTTCCAGACTCATATTAAGCATCACCAATCCAAAATTAAATCTATAATTGGCATCCTATTTTGCAACAAAGCCTCCATCACTCACCCTGCCAAATATACCCTCGTAAAACTGACTGTCCTACCGATCCTCGACTTTGGCGATGTCATTTACAAAATAGCCTCCAACACTCTACTCAGCAAACTGGATGCAGTCTATCACAATGCCATCCGTTTTGTCACCAAAGCACCATATACCACCCACCACCGCGACCTGTATGCTCTCGTTGGCTGGCCCTCGCTACATATTCATCGCCAGACTCACTGGCTTAAGGTCACCTAGAAGACTTTGCTAGGTAAATCTCCGCCTTATCTAAGCTCACTGGTCACCATAACAACACCCACCCGTACCACACGCTCCAGCAGGTACAGTTGAAGTCTGAAGTTAACATACACCAATTTCTGACATTTAATCCTAGTAAAACTTCCCTGTCTTAGGTCAGTTAGGACCACCAATTTATTTTAAGAATGTGAAATGTCAGAATAATAGTAGAGAGAATTATTTATTTCAGCTTTGATTTCTTTCATCACATTCCTAGTGGGTCAGAAGTTTGCATACACTCAATTAGTATTTGGTAGCATTGCCATTATATTGTTTAACTTGGGTAAAATGTTTTGGGTGGACTTCCACAACCTTCCCACAATAAGTTGGGTGCATTTTGGCCCAATCCTCCTGACAGAGCTGGTGTAACTGAGTCAGGTTTGTAGGCCTCCTTGCTCGCACACGCTTTTTCAGTTCTGCCCACAAATGTTCTATAGGATTGAGGTCAGGGCTTTGTGATTGCCACTCCAATACCTTGATTGTGTCGTCCTTAAGCCATTTTGCCACAACTTTGTAAGTATGCTTGGGGTCATTGTCCATTTGGAAGACCCATTTGCGACCAAGCTTTAACTTCCTGACTGATGTCTTGAGAAGTTGCTTCAAGATATCCACATAATTTTCCTGCCTCATGATGGCATCTATTTTGTGAAGTGCACCAGTCCCTCCTGCAGCAAAGCACCCCCACAACATGATGCTGCCACCCCCGTGCTTCACGGTTGGGATGGTGTTCTTCGGCTTGCAAGCGTCCCCCTTTTTCCTCCTAACATATCGATGGTCATTATGGCCAAACAGTTCTAATATTGTTTCATCAGACCAGAGGACATTTCTCCAAAACGTACGATATTTGTCCCCATGTGCAGTTGCAATCTGTGGTCTGGCTTTTTTATGGCGGTTTTGGAGCAGTGGCTTCCTCCTTGCTGAGCGGCCTTTCAGGTTATGTCGATATAGGACTCTATTTGCTGTGGACATAGATATTGTTGTACCTGTTTCCCCCAGCATCTTCACAAGGTCCTTTGCTGTTGTTCTGAAATTGATTTGCACTTTTCACACCAAAGTACATTCATCTCTAGGAGACAGAAAGCGTCTCCTTCGTGAGTGGTATGATGGGTGCGTGGTCCCATGGTGTTTATACTTGCATTCTATTTTTTGTACAGTTGAACGTGGTACCTACAGGCGTTTGGAAATTGCTCCCAAGGATGAACCAGACTTGTGGAGGTCTACAATTCTTTTTCTGAGGTCTTGGCTGATTTCTTTTGATTTTCCCATGATGTCAAGCAAAGAGGCACTGAGTTTGAAGGTAGTCCTTGAAATACATCCACAGGTACACCTCCAATTGACTCAAACGATGACAATTAGCCTATCAGAAGCTTCTAAAGCCATGATATCATTTCTGGAATTTTCCAAGCTGTTTAAAGGCACAGTCAACTTAGTGTACGTAAACTTATGACCCACCGGATTTGTGATACAGTGAATTATAAGTGAAATTATCTGTCTGTAAACAATTGTTGGAAAAATTACTTGTGTTGTGCACGAAGTAGATGTCCTAACATACTTCCCAAAACTATAGCTTGTTAACAAGAAATGTGTGGAGTGGTTGAAAAATGAGTTTTAATGACTCCAACCTAAGTGTATGTAAACTTCCGATTCTCCTAGCCTGCTATGTTAATTATCCTAACCTGCTGTGCAAGCCCTCCTAGCCTGCTGGGTTCCTTCTAGCCATGACCCATTAACTCCATCCAGAATATTAAGAAGCAGCCTGCCTACCTGTTGGCTCTTGGTCGTTGTAGCCTATCCTTCTCCTTAAACTTTTAATTTCATAATTTTCATTCCATTTTCTCGTAACTTTTGCCACACATGGAAGGAGGCTATATGACTGTAGCCTATTGCCGCTTTGATGACTTATGATTGGCAAACAACAAGATTCACGCGCCACGCACCACTCTTGTGAAAAGCAAGAGCAGCAACATAAATGATAAAATGTCTCTCTCTCTCTCTCTCTCGCTCTCTCTCTATGCTGCAATAGATGAGCTTGGATCTGTATGGGCCCTTGAGGACAAGTCAGTTAAAATTACACATACCTGAGACCTGTGACCATCAGATCCGACCCAGACCCGTGACATAATTTAGAATTCCCGCTCGGGTCCCAAACCAGGTCTCGGGTATTGGGTACAGGTGGATCTGTGAAGACCTCTGGTATAGGCTATGGATCATTTCATTGGGACCACACTAGGGACACTTAATATTGTGTGGCCAGCAGAGAATCAGGGATGAGGGGCAGCATCGGGCACACATCGAGAAATAATAAGCAACTAATTATCAAACACAGAGCAATAGGACATTTAATTGACTACAAATGACATGATCCTCCGCTGGACTAAATAAAAAATGACTAAACCCTCTCCCAAACTCAAATTGAAAAATCATGACCCCGAACTGTGCTGTCTGTGTAAAGGCAACCTGTGATATGTGGTTGTCTCACCTAGCTACCTTCAACTGAATGCACTAACTGTAAGTCGATCTAGATAAGAGTGTCTGCTAAATTACTAAAATATAATGTAAAATGTAAAAGGGGTGGGATTAAGGTAGAGTCCAGATGGAAGATATTGAAGTGCTGCCACTTACCAAACCAATCAAGTATTTTGCATGGGTGGATTTCCAAACAGACTGTTTCTAAACATGTGGATAGTCCATCTGAAGATACTCTACAGACTATCTACTGACGGTTACATGTCAACTGCATGTCTGTTGATTTTCAACAAGAAAGTGTCTGTAGTCCATCTACAGATGTTCAAGTACACTATCAGCAGTATTTCAACAGCATGTCTTTGGCATTTCAGTAGGATCTCAACAGTACAGTGCCGTGCAAAAGTATTCATCCCCCTTGGCGTTTTTCAATTTTTTTTGCATTACAATCTGTAATTTAAATGGATTTTTATTTGGATTTCATGTAATAAACATACACAAAAAAGTCCAAATTGGTGAAGTGAAATGAAAAATGTACTTGTTTCAAAAAATGTTTAAAACAATTAAAACGGAAAAGTGGTGCGTGCATATTTATTTGCCCCATTTGCAATGAAGCCCCCAAAAAAAGATCTGGTGCAACCAATTACCTTCAGAAGTCACATAATTAGTTAAATAAAATCCACCTGTGTGCAATCTATGTGTCAAATAATCTGTCACATGATCTCAGTATATATACACCTGTTCTGAAAGGCCCCAGAGTCTGCAACACCACTAAGCAAGCAGCACCACCAAGCAAGCAGCACCACCAAGCAAGCAAGCAAGCAACAATATGAAGACCAAGGAGCTCTCCAAACAGGTCACAGACAAAGTTGTGGAGAAGTACAGATCAGAGTTGGATTATAAAAAAACATCCAAAACTTTGAACATCCCACGGAGCGATATTAAATCCGTTATAAAAAATGGAAAGAATATTGCACCACAACAAACCTGCCAAGAGAGGGCCGCCCACTAAAACTCACGGACCAGGCAAGGAGGGCATTAATCAGAGGGAACAAATAGACCAAAGATAACCCTGAAGGAGCTGCAAAGCTCTACAGCGGAGATTGGAGTATCTGTCCATAGGACCACTTTAAGCCGTACACTCCACAGAGCTGGGCTTTACGGAAGAATGGGCAGAAAAAAGCCATTGCTTAAAGAAAAAAACTAAGCTAACACATTTGGTGTTCGCAAAAAGGCATGTGGGAGACTCCCCAAACATATGGAAGAAGGTACTCTGGTCAGATGAGACTAAAATTGAGCTTTTTTGGCCATCTAAGAAAACGTTATTTCTGGCGCAAACCCAAAACCGCTCATCACCCCGAGAACACCATGCCCACAGTGAAGCATGGTGGTGGCAGCATCATGCTGTGGGGATGTTTTAGTTTAGTTTAGGTATGCACTATCAAGTTTTAGTTTTCTTGTCTTATTTCTTGTTTCTTTCACAATAATGTGGTAGGGATGTTGTGTAAATCAAATGATAGAAACTCCCAAAAAATCTATTTTAATTCTAGGTTGTAAGGCAGGGTAGGAAAAATGCCAAGAGGGTGAATACTTTCGCAAGTCACCATACATCCTCATAAAGTGTTACCATATACCAACACATTAGGAAAAGAGACACGGACAAAACAACAAAAAACTAAACATAAAAAGGAAATCCCTCTCCTGAGGGGAAACATCATTTCTACTCAGAGCCAATCAAATGCGAGCACGGAATGCCACCGTTTACATTCAAATTCGATATCCAAATGTGAAGCTTTACAGATTTCCAATTGAACGAGACAGGATATTGGAAGGATGGCAACATGAAACTATTTTTAGGAAGACATATAGGAATATATTTACTGAGGTATAGGGGGAAAAGCTTGCCTGGATATAGAACAAATAGGTTCTGAGTATATCCTGAGAGAGAAGGGCCTGATAAATTACCTGCTTTATTATTTATACTTGCCTGGAGATCAGCTGCTATTTCTCCGGAATACTGACACACATGACTGTGTGTGTGTGTGTGTGTGTGTGTGTGTGTGTGTGTGTGTGTGTGTGTGTGTGTGTGTGTGTGTGTGTGTGTGTGTGTGTGTGTGTGTGTGTGTGTGTGTGTGCGCTTCCTGTGTTGTGCTCTCCTTTGTACAGTCGTGGCCAAAAGTTTTGAGACTGACACAAATATAAATTTTTACAAAGTCTGCTGCCTCAGTTTGTATGATGGCAATTTGCATATACTCCAGAATGTTATGAAGAGTGATCAGATGAATTGCAATTAATTGCAAAGTCCCTCTTGCCATGCAAATGAACTGAATCTCAAAAAACATTTCCACTGCATTTCAGCCCTGCCACAAAAGGACCAGCTGACATCATGTCAGTGATTCTCTCGTTAACACAGGTGTGAGTGTTGACGAGGACAAGGCTGGAGATCACTCTGTCATGCTGATTGAGTTTGAATAACAGACTGGAAGCTTCAAAAGGAGGGTGGTGCTTGGAATCATTGTTCTTCCTCTGTCAACCATGGTTACCTGCAAGGAAACACGTGCCGTCATCATTGCTTTGCACAAAGAGGGCTTCACAGGGAAGGATATTGCTGCCAGTAAGATTGCACCTAAATCAACCATTTATCGGATCATCAAGAACTTCGAGGAGAGCGGTTCAATTGTTGTGAAGAAGGCTTCAGGGCGCCCAAGAAAGTCCAGCAAGCGCCAGGACAGTATCCTAAAGTTGATTCAGCTGCGTGATCAGGGCACCACCAGTACAGAGCTTGCTCAGGAATGGAAGCAGGCAGGTGTGAGTGCATCTGCACGCACAGTGAGGCTAAGACTTTTGGAGGATGGCCTGGTGTCAAGAAGGGCAGCAAAGAAGCCACTTCTCTCCAGGAAAAACATCAGGGAGAGACTGATATTCTGCAATAGGTACAGGGAATGGACTGCTGAGGACTGGGGTAAAGTCATTTTCTCTGATGAATCGCCTTTCCGATTGTTTGGGGCATCCAGAAAAAAAGCTTGTCCGGAGAAGACAAGGTGAGCGCTACCATCAGTCCTTTGTCATGCCAACAGTAAAGCATCCTAAGACCATTCATGTGTGGGGTTGCTTCTCAGCCAAGGGAGTGGGCTCACTCACATTTTTGCCTAAGAACACAGCCATGAATAAAGAATGGTACCAACACATCCTCCGAGAGCAACTTCTCCGAACCATCCAGGAACAGTTTGGTGACGAACAATGCCTTTTCCAGCATGATGGAGCACCTTGCCATAAGGCAAAAGTGATAACTAAGTGGCTCGGGGAACAAAACATCGATATTTTGGGTCCATGGCAAGGAAACTCCCCAGACCTTAATCCCATTGAGAACTTGTGGTCAAACCTCAAGAGGCGGGTGGACAAACAAAAACCCACAAATTCTGACAAACTCCAAGTATTGATTATGCAAGAATGGGCTGCCATCAGTTAGGATGTGGCCAGGAAGTTAATTGACAGCATGCCAGGGCGGATTGCAGAGGTCTTGAAAAAGAAGGGTCAACACTGCAAATACTGACTCTTTGCATCAACTTCATGTAATTGTCAATAAAAGCCTTTGACTCTTATGAAATGCTTGTAGTTATACTTCAGTATTCCATAGTAACATCTGACAAAAAATATCTAAAGACACTGAAGCAGCAAACTTTGTGGAAATTAATATTTGTGTCGTTCTCAAAACATTTGGCTTCGACTGTACATACTGACCCCACAATACACCACGCCACGGTGTTATCCTAACCGTCTTGCCTTGAAACATTTCAACCGCCTGATTCAAGACACCTATCAGAACCTGGAATCTCCTCCCCGGAAGAAACTATTGGTCAATAACATTCCCCAAGGACCAACCTATCAGCTCTCTACAACCTCTAGTAGGTCAGTTTGCTTACTGAGTCATCAAATGAGAGTGAAATTCATTAATTCATTGGCAGACACATTAAAAATGATCTTTGTTCAAGTGGATAATGTTGTTGGCTTTTTCTGTTGCTCCTCGAGGTACAGGATGTGAATATGAATAGGATTACACCATCATTAATGTAGAGGGAAGGAATATCAGGTGGAATTACAGAGAAGACTTAGATTTGCCTTCTCCCCAGAAAATCTATAGAATCTATAATTGAAAAGTGAATCGGACATGGTATCATGAGCATCGCAATGGACCCACAGTTGTTGATTAATGTTTGCTTATTAGCAATGATTAACAACAGTTTAGCTAATTATCTAAACAGTTTAATAGAAAAACTATTATATTTTCCACCGGTTTAAGCCAGAATCCTAATTTAAAATCCATGTGTAATGTTTGTCGTGTGAAATTTAGGCTTTTTGGAATTCAGGTCAAGATTACAGAAAATGTAATCAAGTACAAAATGTATATATAGGCCTGTAGGCCTAATGACATGAATGTATGATTTAATGAGACCACCCATATGTAAAATGTATCTATGTATTACTGTAAGTGGCTTTTGATAAAATGTTATTATGTTATGTGTTTTCCTCCTACCAGTTAAATAAAAGTCCCTTTTTCAGGACCTTGTCTTTCAAAGATAATTCATAAAAATCCAAATAACTTCACAGATCTTCATTGTAAAGGGTTTGAACACTGTTTACCATGCTTGTTCAATGAACCATAAACCGGTCATTAAGACACTAACAGCTTACAGACGGTAGGCAATTAAGGTCACAGTTATGAAAACTTAGGACACTAAAGTGGCCTTTCTACTGACTCTGAAAAACACCAAAAGAAAGATCCCCAGGGTCCCTGCTCATCTGCGTTAATGTGCTTTAGGCATGGTGCAAGGAGGCATGAGGACTGTAGATGTGGCTAGGGCAATAAATTGCAATGTCCATAATGTGAGAAGCCTAAGACAGCACTACAGGGAGGCAGGACGGACAACTGATCGTCTTCGCAGTGGCAGACCACGTGTAACAACACCTGCACAGGATTGGTACATCCGAACATCACACCTGCGGTACAGGTACAGGATGGCAACAACAACTGCCCAAGTTACACCAGGAATGCACAATCAGTGCTCAGACTGTCCGCAATAGGCTGAGAGAGGCTGGACTGAGGGCTTGTAGGCCTGTTGTAAGGCAGGTCCTCACCAGACATCACCGGCAACAACGTCACCTATGGGCACAAACCCACCGTCGCTGGACCAGACAGGACTGGCAAAAAGTTATCTTCGCTGACGAGTCGTCGTTTTGTCTCACCAGGGTGATGGTCGGATTCACGTCAAAGAAATGAGCGTTACACCGAGGCCTGTACTCTGGAGCGGGATCGATTTGGAGGTGGAGGGTCCATCATGGTCTGAGGCGGTGTGTCACCGCATCATCAGACTGAGCTTGTTGTCATTGCAGGCAATCTCAACACTGTGCGTTACAGGGAAGACATCCTCCTCCCTCATGTGGTTGCCTTCCTGCAGGCTCATCTTGACATGACCCTCCAGCATGACAATGCCACCAGCCATACTGCTCGTTCTGTGCGTAATTTCCTGCAAAACAGGAATGGCAGAGTTCTGCCATGGCCAGCGAAGAGCCCGGATCTCAATCCCATTGAGCACGTCTGGGACCTGTTGGATCGGAGGGTGAGGGCTAGGGCCATTCCCCCAGAAATGTTTGGGAACTTGCAGGTGTCTTGGTGGAAGAGTGGGGTAACATCTCACAGCAAGAACTGGCATATCAGGTGCAGTACATGAGGAGGAGATTTACTGCAGTACTTAATGCAGCTGGTGGCCACACCAGATACTGACTGTTACTTTTGATTTTGGCCCCTCCTTTCTTCAGCGACACATTATTCCATTTCTGTTAGTCACATGTTTGTGGAACTTGTTCAGTTTATGTCTCAGTTGTTGAATCTTGTTATGTTCATACAAATATTTACACATGTTAAGTTAGCTGAAAATTAACACAGTTGACAGTGAAAGGACGTTTCTTTTTTTGATGGGGTTTACTTTATTGAGGGAAAATGGACTTGCTAACATTGTGATGCGTTGTTGTCTCACCTAACTATCTTAAGATGAATGCACTAATTGTAAGTCGCTCTGGGTATATTATATATATATATATTTTTTAATATTATTATATTATTATTATTATCATTCATATATATTATGATTAGTATCAGGTCTCTGTCTGACAGTGTAACATGAATTCTGTTTATCCCATCTTTGTAAGACCTCCTCTTCCTTGGCAAGATAGCACAGATTCATGTTTACAGCTGTTTGAACGGTAGCCTCTCACAGGACCGTTTGGTATGGTCTTCATTTTTATTTATATTCAGCCAGGCAGGTTTGGAAGTTTCGCAGTCAGAGCTGCATCGCTTCCGCTTGAATTATTAATTAAATACATAAAATATATACATTAGGATTCCATTCAATCTTGACTTGACTTGAAGCCCAAATTCCAACGTGATTCCAAGGGAACTGCCAGAGATATGAAAACAGCATGGCATAGAGCTCCATGTGAAATGATGCTACCAATGCATCATAAATACACAGAGACATACAGATAACTGATAAATCAAGGAAACACCAACATAAAGTGTCTTAAAAGGGCATTGTGCCACCAAGAGCCAAAACATCTTCAATGCCCACTGGCGTAGATTCTACAAGTGTCTGGAACTCTATTGGAGGAATGCGACACCATTCTTCCATGAGAAATTCCATCATTTGGTGTTTTGTTGATGATGGTGAAAATTGCTGTCTCAGGCGCCGCTCCAGAATCTCCCATAAGTGTTCAATAAGGTTGAGATCTGGTGACTGAGATGGCCATGGCATATCTTTTACATGCTTATCAAACTATTCAGTGACCACTCATGCCCCGTGGATGGGGGCATTGTCATCCTATGGGGCCATCGCCATGGTAGACAAACTAATGGTCAAAACAATGAATGGCCTGACCAGTATTTTATACATGACCCTAAGCATGATGGGATGTTAATTGCTTAAATAACTCAGGAAACACACCAGTGTGGAAGCACCAGCGTTACATATATTCTTTGTATCCCTCGTTTATTAAATTATTTCCATTAGTTTGTCAGCTACCTGTTTGTTCCCTCAACATCTGAAAAAGTAATGACACAGCCTTCTCTGGATCAGCCTGAGGATACATTTCAATTATAGTCGTGAATAGTGTACACATTTTATACAATTCATTATCATTAAGTCTAATAGACTTTAGCCTTGAGCATGTAAATACACATTTGGACCAATGGTGAAAACACAACCATTACTACGGAATATCTGGTCCACAGCGCCCTCTTGTATCCTATGTGTGAACTGCATGTATGGGCAAAGAGGCTCCCCAGAGCTGGGTCAGGACATATGTTTAACTTGGCAGTACTGTTGGGTGGAGCAGGAGAGTGCCAAAGACTGACTAACACATCCTCTGTCACGCTGTCTGTCTGTCTGTCTGTCACGCTGCCTGTCTGTCTGTCTGTCTGTCATGCTGTCTGTCTGTCTGTCTGTCTGTCTGTCTGTCTGTCTGTCTGTCTGTCTGTCTGTCTGTCTGTCTGTCTGTCTGTCTGTCTGTCTGTCTGTCTGTCACACATTTAATAGGTTAATCATACTGTAACTCTCCATAATCCGTACTGTAAAAACAGGCCCCGGTGCATTCCCGTCTCCTTTGTTGGCACACACACAAACGCACTGCATGAATGAGGGTGGGTGTTTATGCAAGTCACTGCAAAACTTTTTAACAAAGCCCCACTCTCCATTCAGACTTGTAGAAACAGGAATTCCATCTGCCTTACTGTACACCCCAACAACAATGTTTTTTCATATAAGACATTCCATTTTTTTTTTTCACATTTATTTAACCAGGTCGGCCAGTTGAGAAGAAGTTCTCATCTACAACTGCGACCTGGCCAAGATAAAGCAAAGCAGTGCGACAAAAACAACAACACAGAAAAATCTATGTACAGTGTGTGAAAATGTAGTAAGATTAGGGAGGTAAGGCAATAAATAGGCCATAGAGGAGAACTAATTGTGCAGATGATGATGTGCAAGTAGAGATACTAGGGTGCAAAATAGATTTTTTTTTTTAAATAACAATGTGGGGATGAGGTAGTTGGGGATGCTATTTCCAGATGGGCTGTGTACAGGTACAGTGATCGGTAAGGTGCTCTGATAGCTGATGCTTAAAGTTAGAGAGGCAGAAATAAGTCTCCATGTAACGGCTTTCATATTCTTCCTCCTCCTCGGACGAGGAGAGGCGAGACGGATCGGACCAATACGCAGAGTGGTTAGTGTTCATGATGATTTATTATAACGAAACTTGAACACTGAATTACAAAAACAAATAAACGAAGTGCAGAAACCTATACAGTACCGTGTGGTGAAAACACAAACACGGAAACAAACACCCACAAAACACACGTGAAACCCAGGCTGCCTAAGTATGATTCTCAATCAGGGACAACGATTGACAGCTGCCTCTGATTGAGAATCATACCAGGCCGAACACAAAAATCCCAACATAGAAAATCACACATAGACAAACCCACCCAACTCACGCCCTGACCAACTAAATAAACCTCCAGGCTGTGTAAGGGCTATTTGACTAATTTGGGATTAGTTGGACCCCAGAGTGAAGGAAAAGCAGCCAACAAGTGCTCAGCATATGTGGGAACTCCTTCAAGACTGTTGGAAAAGCATTCCAGGTGAAGTTGGTTGAGAGAATGCCAAAAGTGTGCAAAGCTGTCATCAAGGCAAAGGGTGGCTACTTTGAAGAAATATAAAATATATTTTGATTTATTTAACACTTTTTAGTTACTACATGATTCCATATGTGTTATTTCATAGTTTTGATGTCTTCATTATTTTTCTTTAATGTAGAAAATAGTAAAAATAAATAAAAACCTTTGAATGAGGTGTGTCTAAAACATTTGACTGGTACTGTATATGTTGTCCTAAGAGTTGTGCACAGTTGGTTGAATTGTATTAAACATGATTTACAGCTGTAATTGCTGTCAAGAAGTGCTTCCACCAAGTATTACCTCTGGAGTGTGAAGACACACAAAATCAAGACATCTTCATTTGTTTTTAATTCATTTAGAAAATATTCTATCATTTGTATTTTACAGTAGGTCCCTCAGGTCCTCTGGCACTGGCCTTTTAACTATCCCAAAGCCTAGTACCAAGAGGCATGGAGAGGCAGCCTTTAGTAATTATGCCCCCAGCCTCTGGAATAGCCTACCACAGAACCTGAGGGGGGCCGAAACTGTGGACATATTTAAAAGAGATCTTAAAACACAAATGTTTTGCTTTTCTTTTCCTTAGTCATTCAGTTGGGTTCATTCTTTTGATTTTATCTTATGTTTGTTATGTAAATATTTCAGCTTTTATTTTGGCTTTTTATTCGTTTTTTGTTTCCCTGTAAAAGCACCGTGTGTTGCATTCCATGTCTGAAATGTGCTGGATAAATAACGATTTTTTAACTAGGCATCTTTATTTGATTTGATTTGAAAATGTGGAGAAGGTCCCTTTTTAGATTTCATTTTACGGCAGCCAAAGGTGAAGATTGTGCAAGGGTGTGTAGACTTTCACCAGTGACTGTAGATCAACACACTTTTAATATAATCCAGAATGTCATTATGAATACGAATTTGTTCTTAACTGGCTTGCCTGGTTAAATAGAGGTTAAATCAAAACTTGCCTGGTTAAATAGAGGTTAAATCAAGACTTGCCTTGTTAAATAGAGGTTAAATCAAGACTTGCCTGGTTAAATAGAGGTTAAATCAAGACTTGCCTGGTTAAATAGAGGTTAAATCAAGACTTGCCTGGTTAAATAGAGGTTAAATTAAGACTTGCCTGGTTAAATAGAGGTTAAATCAAGACTTGCCTGGTTAAATAGAGGTTAAATCAAGACTTGCCTGGTTAAATAGAGGTTAAATCAAGACTTGCCTGGTTAAATAGAGGTTAAATTAAGACTTGCCTGGTTAAATAGAGGTTAAACCAAGACTTGCCTGGTTAAATAGAGGTTAAATCAAGACTTGCCTGGTTAAATAGAGGTTAAATCAAATCACTCCATACAGGGAGAGGAGCAACATAATATGTGGTTATTTACCCAGCAGGCCCTGTCAGTGACATCACATTCCAGACTGACTTAAATAACTCATCATTCTTTAACTTTTCTATTCTCAAACAGTGTCGTATTATTTTATATTGTGGCATCAATCATTGTGAGAGTTGTAGGTCATGGTGTTACGCAATCTTAGAAATAGGAGTAGAAGCAGGTGGGAGATACAGATTGAGGGAAAGTTGTACAACTCAATGCATTCAACTGAAATGTGTCTTCCGCATTGAATCAGAGAGTTGCGGGGGGCTGCCTTAATCGACATCCACGTCTTCGGCGCCCAGGGAACAGTGGGTTGCTCAGAGGCAGAACGACAGATTTTTACCTTGTCAGCTCGGTTATTTGATCCAGCAACCTTTCAGTTACTGGCACAACGCTCTAACCACTAGGCTCTACCCACTAGGCTCTACCCACTAGGCTCTAACCACTAGGCTCTACCCACTAGGCTCTACCCACTAGGCTCTAACCACTAGGCTCTAACCACTAGGCTCTAACCACTAGGCTCTACCCACTAGGCTCTAACCACTAGGCTCTACCCACTAGGCTCTACCCACTAGGCTCTAACCACTAGGCTCTACCCACTAGGCTCTACCCACTAGGCTCTAACCACTAGGCTCTACCCACTAGGCTCTAACCACTAGGCTCTACCCACTAGGCTCTACCCACTAGGCTCTAACCACTAGGCTCTACCCACTAGGCTCTACCCACTAGGCTCTAACCACTAGGCTCTACCCAATAGGCTACCTGCCGCCCCAATAACTCCTTTAAGGGTTGGATAAAGTGTCTGCTAAAATGCATATATTATTATATATAATATTATATACATTTGGATTCTATCCAATCGTATGTACTCTTCTTGACCTGATATCCAGAACAAACGTGTGACCAAAATGTTATTTTGGGATACAGTATGAAGACCATGTGATCAGTGTAACCAGCCTGTCACTAGATCAAATCATATGTACACAATAGGATACAGTTGAAGTCTGAAGTTTACATACACTTAGGTTGGAGTCATGAAAACCCGTTTTTCAACCACTCCACAAATTTCTTGTTAACAAACTATAGTTTTGGCAAGTCGGTTAGGGCATCTACTTTGTGCATGACACAAGTAATTTTTACAACAATTGTTTACAGACAGATTATTTCACTTATAATTCACTGTATCACAATTCCAGTGGGTCAGAAGTTTACATACAGTAAGTTGACTGTGCCTTTAAACAGCTTGGAAAATTCCAGAAAATTATGTCATGGCTTTAAAAGCTTCTGATAGGCAAAAAAATTGTAGACCTCCACAAGTCTGGTTCATCCTTGGGAGCAATTTCAAACACCTGAAGTTACCACTCATCTGTACAAACAATAGTACGCAAGTATAAACACCATGAGACCACGCAGATGTCATACCGCTCAGGAAGGAGACGTGTTCTGTCTCCTGGAGATGAACGTACTTTGGTGCGAAAAGTGCAAATCAATCCCAGAACAACAGCAAAGGACGTTGTTAAGATGCTGGAGGAAACAGGTACAAAGTATCTGTATCCACAGTAAAACAAGTCCTATATCGACATAACCTGAAAGGCCGCTCAGCATTCAAGAAGCCACTGCTCCAAAACCGCCATAAAAAAAGCCAGACTACAGATTGCAACTGCACATGGGGACAAAGATTGTACTTTTTGGAGAAATTTCCTCTGGTCTGATGAAACAAAAATATAACTATTTGGCCGTAATGACCATCATTATGTTTGGAGGAAAAAGGGGACGCTTGCAAGCCGAAGAACACCATCCCAACCGTAAAGCACGTGGGTGGCAGCATCATGTCCCGGGGGTGCTTTGCTGCAGGAGGGACTGGTGCACTTCACAAAATAGATGGTGTCATGAGGCAGGAAAATTATGTGGATATGTTGAAGCAACATCTCAAGACATGAGTCAGGAAGTTGAAGCTTGGTTGCAAATTCATAAACCCTTCATAAACACTACATAAATGTGTTAAAAATCATATTTAACTGTGTCATTCTTTATAAAGGGTTCAGAAATGTGAAATAACTCAATGAAATGTCTTTATCAAGCCCTTTTTACATCAGCCGATGTCACAAAGTTCTATACAGAAACCCAGCCTAAAACCCCAAACAGCAAGCAATGCAGATGTAGAAGCACGTGACATAACACTCAATGTCAAATGTGACATAACCCATCATGTCAAATTTGACATAAACCTTTGCTTTATAAATGGTGGCACTGCTAATTTAATTAAAGGCCTTATAGATCTTATTAGATTGAGGCTTCACAAAGCATTTATTACCTTGTCATGCATCTCGGTAGAGCATTGCAACCACAGGATATTGGGTTTGATTCCCGGCACCACCCATATGTAAAAATGTATTCACGCTAACTTTAAGTCACTTTGGATAAAAGCATCTGCAAAATTATATATATTATGTATCTCTAAAACATTTTTAGGAAAGGCCAACCTCGGTCCCTCTTGGGTTCAGAGTCTATATTAGACCCCATTGTTTTTCCAGGATTCAGATTTAAGAAATGTTTTCTGGTTTAGCCCATTTTTTCCCATGCTTTTTTAATAGAAAAACAACAAAATTGGATTTTCCGTGTTCACAACAATGCTTATTGCCAAAAAATATGGGGTAAAATACATGTCAAAAATCTAACAAATGTTACCTGATCTTTCTTATATCTATCAGATATAGGAAGACACTTCAGAATTAACTTCCGTATGATATTTTTGGGGGACTATCTGTTGTGCCATGTAGTGAATCTGTTATTCAATGCGTTTGTATGGCCTAATAGCAGATAGACCCCACCACCCCAACCTACCCCAAATCAGGGGATGACTTTTGAGGTCTGAGAAAAATCTAATAATCTTAGATTTTTGAGTGTATTTGCCCTTGAGTGAGCACTGTTGTTTGGTTACCAGGTTTTCTGTAGTGCAGTAAGCGCACGTGATGTGATTTGGCCGCTAATGGAAAGGGTGGAGTTAAAGGCCAGCAACACTCCGTATTATTCCGAGCCCCTTGAAGTGACACCACATATGCAGTGCATTCAGAAACTATTCAGAATTGTTTTTTTCCCCCTCATCAATTTTCACACAATACTCCATAATGACAAAGATTTTTTTTTAATTTGTGCAAATTTATACAAAATAAAAAAACTGAAATAACACATTTCCATAACAATTCAGACCCTTTACTCAGTACTTTGTTGAAGCAGCTTTGGCAGCGATTAGAGCCTCAAGTCTCTGTTGTATGATGCTACACGCTTGGCACACCTCTATTTGGGGAGTTTCTCCCATTCTACTCTGCAGATCATCTCAAGCTCTGTCAGGTTGGATGGGAAGTGTCGCTGCTCAGCTATTTTCAGGTCTCTCCAGAGATTTGAGATCGGGTCCAAGTCTGGGCTCTGGCTGGGCCACTCAAGAACATTCAGAGACTTGTTCCGAAGCCACTCCTGCGTTGTCTTGGCTGTGTGCTTAGGGTCGTTGTCCTGTTGGAAGGTTAACCTTCACCCTAGTCTGAGGTCCTGAGCGCTCTGGAACAGGTTTTCATCAAGGATCTCTCTGTACTTTGATCCGTTCATCTTTCCCTCGATCCAGACTAGTCTTCCAGTCCCTGCTGCTGAAACACATCCCCACAGCAAAAGATGCTGCCACCACCATGCTTCGCCATAGGGATGGTGCCAGGTTTCCTCCAGACGTGACGCTTGGCATTCAGGCCAAAGAGTTCAATATTGGATTCATAAGACCAGAGAATCCTGTTTCTCATGGTCTGAGTCCTTTTGGTGCCTTTTGGCAAACTCCAAGTGGACTGTCATGTGCCTTTTACTGAGGACTGGCGTCCGTCTGGCTACTCTACCATAAAGGCCTAATTGGCCTAATGTTCTCCCATCTCCACAGAGGAACTCTGGAGCTCTGTCAGAGTCATCATCGGGTTCCTGGTCACCTCCCTGACCAAGGCCCTTCTCCCCCGATTGCTCAGTTTGGCTGGGCGGCCACCTTTAGGAAGAGTATTGGTGGTTCAATGAGGCCACTGTGTTCTTGGGGACCTTCAATGCTGCAAACATTTTTTGGTACCCTTCCGCAGATCTGTGCCTTGACACAATCCTGTCTTGGAGCTCTATGGACAATTCCTTCGACCTCATGGCTTAGTTTTTGCTCTGACATGCATTGTCAACTGTGAGACCATATGTAGGCAGGTGTGTGCTTTTCCAAATCATGTTCAATCAATTGAATTTACAGGTGGACATTTCAACATTTCAAGGATGGTCAATGGAAACATGATGCACCTGAGTTCAATTTCGAGTCTCGTAGCAAAGGGTCTGAATCATTGTGTAAATAAGGAATTTAAATAATACATTTGCAAACATTTTTAAAAACCTGTTTTTGTGTGTAGCCAGATGAGGAAAAAAAGTATTTAATTAATTTTAGAATAAGCTGTAATGTAACAAAATGGGGGAAAAGTCAAGGGGTCTGAATACATTAAGAATGCATTGTACATTCTACAGACCCAACTGAGTACTTATTTCAATACCCAGAATAGTTCTTGCTCTTAGCCAATATATATTCCATATACAGTGATTCACATTGGGGGATTTTATTTGACCTTGGAATATGTTTTAAAACCCAAATAAATGTAATGCAGATGTCACTTAAATATGAACAATAAAGAATCATTGTTAATGTTTATGATGAAATGTTTACCTTGAAATGCTTCTACAACTGTTGTCACTTTTCTACTATTACTTGAGCTAATTTATTTAAAACATATCTGAAATTCCATGATCTGGAAGTACTTTTAGTGTTGACGAGACGATGATCATGTGATGAGTTCGCAACTCAAATGCCCACATGTGGTGCCACTGGACAGCGAAAAACATGTAAGTTAACCATTCTGTTTTGCAATTGAAATTTGTTTGTTGTAGTTAAGGGTTAAGTTCCACTACCATTCAACAGTTTGGGGCCACTTAGAAATGTCCTTGTTTTTGAAAGAAAATAAATGTTTTGGTCCATTAAAATAACATTAAATTGATCAGAAATACAATGTAGACATTGTTAATGTTGTAAATGACTATTGTAGCTGGAAACGGCAGATTTTTTATGGAATATCTACATAGGCCCAATATCAGCAACCATCACTCCTGTGTTCCAATGGCACGTTGTGTTAGCTAATTCAAGTTTATAATATTAAAAGGCTAATTTATCATTAGAAAACCCTTTTGCAATTATGTTAGCACAGCTGAAAACTGTTGTCCCGATTAAAGAAGCTGTAACGGCAGATTTCCTCCTCTTCGTCTGAAGAGGAGGTGTAGCAGGGATCGGACCAAAGCGCAGCGTGGTTAGTGTTCATCATGTCCTATCTGGTGCATAGACACAAAGACAGAAGACAACCACCCACAAACCCCAACACAAAACAGGCTACCTAAATATGGTTCCCAATCAGAGACAATGACAAACACCTGCCTCTGATTGAGAACCATATCAGGCCAAACAACAAACCCAACATAGAAACACAAAACATAGAATGCCCACTCAGCTCATGTCCTGACCTACACTAAAACAAAGAAAACACAAAAGAACTATGGTCAGAACGTGACAGAAGCAATAAAACTGGCCTTCTTTAGACTAGTTGAGTATCTGGAGCATCAGCATTTGTAAGAACCGATGCTGGAGTAGAGAAGCAGGTAAGGGGAGTCAACATAAAAGCTAGAATATGCATATTATTAGTATATTTGGATGGAAAACATTCTGAAGTTTCTAAAACTGTTTGAATGATGTCTGTGAGTATAACAGAACTCATAGGGCAGGCAAAACCCTGAGAAAAAATCCAACCAGGAAGTGGGAAATCTGAGGTTGGTCGATTTTCAACTCAGCTCCTATTGAAGATACAGTGGGATATTGGTAATGTTGCACTTCCTAATGCTTCCACTAGATGTCAACAGTCTTTAGAACCTTGTCTGATGCTTCTACTGTGAAGTGGGGCCGGAGGAGAGGGGAATAAGTAAGATCTATCAGGACCTGAACATGCGCTGACCATGCGCGTTCACGTGAGAGTGAGCTCTGTTCCATCGCACTTCTGAAGACAAAGGAATACTCCGGTTGGAACATTATTGAAGAATTATGTTAAAAACATCCTAAAGATTGATTCAATACTTAGTTTGTCATGTTTTTACGGACTGTAATATAACTTTTTTAAATTTTCGTCCGTATTTTCCTCTGGACTTGCCCGTGCGTCGTGAGTTTGGAAAGTATACTGAACGCTAGAACAACAAGGAGGAATTTGTACATAAATGATGGACATTATCGAACAAAACAAACATTTATTGTGGAACTGGGATTCCTGGGAGTGCATTCTGATGAAGATCATCAAAGGTAAGTGAATGTTTATAACGTTATTTCTGACTTCTGTTGACTGCATAATATGGCGGATATATTTGTGTCTTGATTGGGCTCTGAGCGCCGACTCAGATTATTGCTGTAATGCCCGGGGTGTAGTGGAGGAAGGAGTCAGACACAGGAGACAGAGAGTTCAGAGTAGCGTAACTTTTAATCACACAGAGGTGAACATGACGCCACTCCAAGTGAATGCCCCATCACACTAAGGGAACAAAATAATCCGAAAAGACAACGTACACGAACCGTGACACACAAGCATGTACAACCTGTACACAAAACAATCCCGCACACCCAGCAGGCAGGGCTGCTGGGTAATAAAGCCCCACTAATCACCTTAACCACAAACAGGTGTAACCAATAAACAAATTAGGAGGGGGAGGAAAAAGTCAGTGGCAGCTTGTAGGCCGGTGACGACGACCGCCGAGCGCCACCCAAACAGGAAGGGGTTTGCTTTTGGTTTGCTGGTTTGCTTTTTCCGTAAAGCTTTTTTGAAATCTGACACAGCGATTGCATTAAGGAGAAGTGCATCGAACCGGGTTGGGTCTGTGAGAGCCGGAATTCTTACTGGTTGGTAGGTGATCAAATACTTATGTCATGCAATAAATGCAAATTAATTACTTAAAAATCATACAATGGGATTTTCTGGATTTTTGTTTTAGATTCAGTCTCTCACAGTTGAAGTGTACCTATGATTAAAATGACAGACCTCTACATGCTTTGTAAGTAGGAAATTCTGCAAAATCGGCAGTGTGTCAAATACTTGTTCTCCCTACTGTATGTTTGAGGAATTTTAATTATGGGATTTATGTGGTTTTGAATTTGGCGCCCTGCAGATTCACTGGCTGTTGAAGAGGTGGGACGCTACCGTCTCACGTACCCTAGAGAGGTTAACTTCTTGTCAATATGGGGGCGCTGTTTTCACTTTGTAAAAATTCGTTCCCAAATTAAACTGCCTCGTACTCAATTCTTGCTCGTACAATATGCATATTATTATTACTATTGGATAGAAAACACTCTCTAGTTTCTAAAACCGTTTGAATTATATCTGTGAGTAAAACAGAACTCAAGTTGCAGCTAACTTCCTGTCAGGAAGTGAGAAATCTGAAATCGGGCACTCTGTTCCAGGGTCAGTTTATTAATTTGCATGTAATCTATGAGTCGACATGCACTGCATACGATTTCCCCTAGATGTCAGTAAGCAGTGAGAATTGGAATGGTGTTGCTAGGCAGATCTGAGGCCATATAAAGGGTCTTGGAACGTGGGGTGCACTCTTTTCAACGTTCGTCATGGCGCAAGACAGACCTCAGGATGGCATTCTGAAAAGCTCTCGTTATAGGCCTTAGATATATCCGGCTCTGATTTTATTCGATATAGGTGTTAACCTCTAATTCCTCCCAAACCCGGATCCGGGAGCACCCCCATCAGTAAAAAAGCTGACTAGCATAGCCTAGCATAGCGTCACAAGTAAATACTAGCATCTAAATATCATTAAATCACAAGTCCAAGACACCAGATGAAAGATACACATCTTGTGAATCCAGCCATCATTTCTGATTTTTAAAATGTTTTACAGGGAAGACACAATGTAAATCTATTAGCTAACCACGTTAGCAAAAGACACCACTTTTTTTACTCCACCAGTTTTTTACTCCATCAGTAGCTATCACAAATTCGACCAAATAAAGATATAAATAGCCACTAACCAAGAAACAACTTCATCAGATGACAGTCTGATAACATATTTATTGTATAGCATATGTTTTGTTAGAAAAATGTGCATATTTCAGGTATAAATCATAGTTTACCATTGCATCCACCATCACAACTCTCACCAAAGCGACTAGAATAACTACAGAGAGCAACGTGTATTACCTAATTACTCATCATAAAACATTTCTTAAAAATACACAGCGTACAGCAAATGAAAGACACAGATCTTGTGAATCCAGACAATATTTCAGATTTTCTAAGTGTTTTACAGCGAAAACACAATATAGCGTTATATTAGCTTACCACAATAGCAAACATCACAACAGCATTGATTCAAGCCAAAAATAGCGATAATGTATAAACCACCAAAATATATTAATTTTTTCACTAACCTTCTCAGAATTCTTCAGATGACAGTCCTATAACATCATATTACACAATGCATATAGAGTTTGTTCGAAAATGTGCATATTTAGCGGCACAAATCGTGGTTATACAATGTGATTAGTGGCCAAAACTTCAAGCAATCTGTCCGGCGCCATCTTGGAGAGGCACCTATTCTAATCGAAAACTATTCATAAACTTGACTAAAAAATACAAGTTGGACAGCAAATGAAAGACAAATTAGTTCTTAATGCAATCGCTGTGTTAGATTTTTAAAATTAACGTTACTGCGCAATACAGCGTGCGCTAAAGCGAGACCGCACCATAATTCATGGCGGAATTATTATTTGACATTTTTTATTTATATATATTTATTTATATTATTTGACACATTCCACTGAAAAGGCAGAGCGCGAAATTCAAAATATATTTTTTAGAAATATTTAACTTTCACACATTAACAAGTCCAATACAGCAAATGAAAGGTACACATCTTGTGAATCCAGCCAACATGTCCGATTTTTAAAATGTTTTACAGCGAAAACAGCACGTATATTTATGTTAGCTCACCACCAAATACAAAAAAGGACAGACATTTTTCACAGCACAGGTAGCATGCACAAAGCCAACCTAACTAACCAAGAACCAACCAAACTAACCAAGAAACAACTTCATCAGATGACAGTCTTATAACATGTTATACAATAAATCTATGTTTTGTTCGAAAAATGTGCATATTTGAGGTATAAATCAGTTTTACATTGCAGCTACCATCACAGCTACCGTCAAAAATAGCACCGAAGCAGCCAGAGTAATTATAGAGACCAACGTGGAATACCTAAATACTCATCATAAAACATTTCTGAAAAATGCATCGTGTACAGCAAATGAAAGACAAGCATCTTGTGAATCCAGCCAATATTTCAGATTTTTTAAGTGTTTTACAGCGAAAACACAATATAGCATTATATTAGCTTACTACAATAGACTACCACACTACCGCATTCATTCATCAAGGCACGTTAGCGATAGCAATAGGCACGTTAGCGTTAGCGAATAAACCAGCAAAAGATATTAATTTTCACTAACCTTCATAAACCTTCCTCAGATGACAGTCCTATAACATCAGGTTATACATACACTTATGTTTTGTTCGAAAATGTGCATATTTAGAGCTGAAATCAGTGGTTATCCATTATGCTAACGTAGCTTATTTTTCCCAGAATGTGCGGATATTTCTATTAGACTCTCACCTATTCTGACCAAATAGCTATTCATAAACATTACAAAAAAATACATGTTGTATAGGAAATGATAGATCCACTAGTTCTTAATGCAATCGCAGTGTTAGAATTCTAAAAATATCTTCATTACGACATAAGGCTTATGTTATAGCGAGAGAGTGGCCAAAACCTGGGCGCAAAACTACTAGTACACAGTTCGACAGATATATGAAATAGCATCATAAAATGTTTCTTACTTTTGGTGATCTTCCATCAGAATGTTGGACAAGGGGTCCTTTGTCCAGAACAGTCGTTGTTTGGATTTAGAACATCGTTTTTCCCTCTTGAATTAGCAAGCACACTGGCCAAGTGGCGCGAAGCTCTCCATTCTGAACAAAGGGCACACAACGCAACACGCCTAACGTCCCGAATAAATTTCAAAAATCTAATAAAACTATATTGAAAAAACATACTTTACGATGATATTGTCACATGTATCAAATAAAATCAAAGCCGGAGATAGTAGTCGCCTATAACGACAGCTTTTCAAAAGGCAATCCCACTGTCCTCCTCGCGCCTTCCTGAAAACATGAAATCGGTGACACGTCATTCCAAGAGGACGTATTCCATCTCAGACCAAGATAATCACCTCATTTCTTCTCTCACTGCATCTTGATATCCAGGGGAAGGTGTATGACGTGCATGTATACTAATAGGTATCATGCCCATTTATAGGCAGGACTTAGAAGAGAGCCTCGATTTCAGACTTTCCACTTCCTGGTCAGGAAGTTTGTGCCAAATGAGTTCTGTTTCACTCACAGATATAATTCAAACGGTTTTAGAACTAGAGAGTGTTTTCTATCCAATAGTAATAATAATATGCATATTGTACGAGCAAGAATTGAGTACGAGGCCGTTTGAATTGGGCACGTTTTTCCCCCAAAGTGACAACAGCGCCCTCTGTCCTCATCAGGTTAAGAACTAATGTATCTTTCATTTGCTGTCCAACCTGTATTTTTTAGGCAAGTTTATGATTAGTTATTGATTAGATTAGGTGCCTCTCCCAAGATTTCTCCCGACATTTTGTTGGCAGCTTGGCTACTATTCTCATTGTATAACCACGATTTGTGCCGCTAAATATGCACATTTTCGAACAAACAATATATGTATTGTGTAATATGATGTTATAGGACTGTCATCTGATGAAGTTTTGAGAAGGTTAGTGAAAAATTTAATATCTTTTGCTGGTTTATTCGCTATCGCTAACGTGCATGAATCAATGCTGCTGTGTGGTTGGCTATTGTAGTAAGCTAATATAATGCTAAATTGTGTTTTCGCTGTAAAACACTTAAAGAATCTGAAATATTGGCTGGATTCACAAGATCTTTGTCTTTCATTTGCTGTACGCTGTGTATTTTTCATAAATGTTTTATGATGAGTATTTAGGTAATTCACGTTGCTCTCTGTAGTTATTCTAATTGCTTTGGTGAGAGTTGTGATGGTGGCTGCAATGTAAAACTATGATTTATACCTGAAATATGCACATTTTTCGAACAAAACATATGCTATACAATAAATATGTTATCAGACTGTCATCTGATGAAGTTGTTGCTTGGTTAGTGACTATTTATATCTTTATTTGGTCGAATTTGTGATAGCTACCTATGCAGGAAAAAAAATTGTGGGAAAAAAAAGTTGTGTCTTTTGCTATGGTGGTTAGCTAATAGAAATACATATTGTGTCTTCCCTGTAAAACATTTTAAAAATCAGAAATGATGGCTGGATTCACAAGATGTGTATCTTTCATTTGGTGTCTTGGACTTGTGATTTCATGAACATTTTATTATATGATATCCCTGTGGCTTTAGGCTAGGCTATGCTAGTCAGCTTTTTTGATGGGGGGATCCCGGATCCGGGTTTGTGACTCGTTAGAGGTTATTAAGGAACAGACATGGAAGAAACAAGCAACAGCTTCAGCACCGGGTAACATGACAAACAATGCAGCAGCGGGGAACAGAGCTGGTGAACCGACAAATATAGGAGAGGTAATGACAGAGGTGATTGACTCCAGGTGAGTCCAATAATTGCGGGGGAACGGGGGAAGGCAGGTGTGCGTAATGATGGTGGCAGGAATGCATAATGCTGGGGAGCCTGGCGCCTTTGAATACCAGGGAGGGGGAGTGGGAGCAGGCATGACAGTACCTCCCCCTGTAGGGGCGCCACCCGGCGTCCCACCTGGTTGAGCCTGACGGGCTGTCAGAGGCCTGGGCGCTTGACCAGCCGGTTGGGGGGGTAAAAGCCAGATGAAACGGCAGAGGAGTGGGAGCCTGGCGAACCGGCTGAGGTGTGGGAGCCTGACAACCCGGTTGAGGCGTGACATCCTGGAGGAACAAGGGAGCCTGATGAGCCGGCTGAAGAGCAGATGCCTAAGACGTAAAACCCTGGCGATCCGGCTGAGGCCTGACGTGGGATGGGCGCCTGCCGAGCCAACCCGGACTATAAAACCTCTCGAGTCAGCTAGGGCCAGCTAAGACAGGATTCCTATTTGACTCAGCCATGCCTCCTTGCCTGTCCAACATTTCCTCATCTCCCACTCCTTCTAAAACAACTATCCCCGATGCTTATCCCTCTTTTTCCCCTGACCCGCTACAAAGTTTCTCCCTGCAGGCAGTCACTGTCCGAGGTGCTAAAGGAGCTCCTTAACCTTGTTCTGAACACCTCCAAAACAAAGGTCATGTGGTTTACCAGATGCCCCTAAGAATGCCCCACTTCCCGCAGGTGTTATTACTACCTCTGAGGGTTTAGAGTGTGAGGTAGTCACCTCATACAAGTACTTGGGAGTATGGCTAGATGGTGCACTGTCGTTCTCTCAGGAAATATGAAAGCTGCAGGCTAAAGTTAAATCTAAAATAGGTTTCCTCTATCGTAATCGCTCCTCTTTCACCCCAGCTGCCAAACTAACCCTGATTCAGATGACCATCCTACCCATGCTAGATTACGGATACATAATTTATAGATTGGCAGGTAAGGGTCCTCTCGAGTGGCTAGATGTCCTTTACCATTCGGCCATCAGATTTGCCACCAATGCTGCTTATAGGACACATCACTGCACTCTATACTCCTCTGTAAACTGGTCATCTCTGTATATCCGCCGTAAGACCCACTGGTTGATGCTTATTTATAAAAACCTCTTAGGCCTCACTCCCCCCTTTTTTTTAAAAATGAAGAAGTAGTTGTATGTTTGCTAGGGATGGGGCAAAAGTGTGACACCAATTCAGGCCCCCGAGGACAGGAGTTGCCCAGCCTGCCCTAAAAATTGTCATAGACTCCAGCCACCCTCCAAAAAGCTTCTCAATAGCTTATACACCCAAGCCATAAGACTCCTGAACAGCTAATCAAATGGCTACCCAAACTATTTACATTGCCCCCCCCCTTTTTTTACGCTGCTGCTATTCTCTGTTTACTATCTATGCATAGTCACTTTAACTGCCCGATTTGCCAAGGCAGGATACTCTGAGTGCAGCCCAATCCAGAAATCTGGCAGTGGCTTCTGATTAAATCAAATTTTCACAGAACTGTTTGTTGCAATTTCGATGAGGCTCTCTTGTTCAGATATTGGTAAGTGGACTTGAGGCAGGGTGTTATTATTATCCTTTTAAAGGAAAGTACCTGCATAATTGCACATCCAACTCACTCAGGTGCTTCGCTATATCACATTTGACATTGTCCATAAGCTTGAGTTCATTTCCACACAAAAAATCATACAATGATGAAAAGACCTGTGTTGCAGACAGAGAAGAGCTCCAACTTCTTAATCAATCATAGCCTCAATCTTTTTTACTGTAGTGTCCAAAACTTATTTCAAGCTGTCAGGCATTCCCTTGGCAGCAAGAGCCTCTCAGTGGATGCTGCAGTGTACCGAAGTGGTGTCGGGAGCAACTCTTTGCACGATCGTTACCACTCCACTATGTCTCCCTGTCATGGCTTTTGCGGCATCAGTCAAGATACCAACAGGAGCAGCAGCTACATTTGGCTACATATGGACCGTTAGCGGAATTCCTGCTTGAGAGTAACGGTTAATGTGATTGGATGTTAATTATTGAATAGGCTACCTGTATTTGACATTGTGTTGTTAAATTTGCTGAACACAAGATGGTTTAATTTTATTTTTGGCAGTGAAACGAGGCTACTTAGGCTAGAAGAAAAATCTTACCCAAACATATAGCCCCGTTCGAAAATATAAATGGACTGTTTGAAAATGTAAAGAAAAAAAAAAAAAAAAATTATGTGAATCACGTTTTTAATTGGCCTACCCCTGACGGCATTATACATACCCCAGTTTGGCAATACCTGATCTATATCAATGAAAATCTATGAAAATCAATGAAAATCAATGAAAATTTATTAAAATCAATGCATACTATTAGAGAGGGTAAGATGGTGGGGGCACGGGTGAGAAATTGGACCGTGTTAATGACCGCGTTAACAACCGAGTTAATAACACCCACAGCGAGGAGATGTCGCCAGGGAAATATCAGGGCGGGCGGTTGAAAGAAAAGCTTTGATAAAGACAGCAGAGTAAAGAGTGAAAGATAATGAGCTGGCAGTCGCTCAGATCAGAACTAAACTGTACAATATAATGATGAAGTACTACACTGTACAGTATAATAATGATGAATACTACACGGTACAGTATAATGATTAATACTACAATGTACAGTATAATGGTTAATACTACACTGTACAGTATAATGATTAATACTACACTGTACAGTATAATGATGAAAACTACACTGTAAAGTATAATAATGAAGTACTACACTGTACAGTATAATGATGAATATTACACGGTACAGTATAATGATGAATACTAAACTGTATAGTATAATGATGAATACTACACTGTACAGTATAATAATGAATACTAAACTGTATAGTATAATGATGAATACTACACTGTACAGTATAATAATGAAGTACCACACTGTACAGTATAATGATGAATATTACACTGTACAGTATAATGATGAATATTACACTGTACAGTATAATGATGAATACTACACTGTACAGTATAATAATGAAGTACCACACTGTACAGTATAATGATGAATATTACACTGTACAGTATAATGATGAATACTACACTGTGCAGTATAATAATGAATACTACACTGTACAGTATAATGATGAATACCACACTGTACAGTATAATGATGAATATTACACTGTACAGTATAATGATGAATACTACACTGTGCAGTATAATAATGAATACTACACTGTACAGTATAATGATGAATACCACACTGTACAGTATAATGATGAATATTACACTGTACAGTATAATGATGAATATTACACGGTACAGTATAATGATGAATACTAAACTGTACAGTATAATGATGAATACCACACTGTACAGTATAATGATGAATATTACACTGTACAGTATAATGATGAATACTACACTGTGCAGTATAATAATGAATACTACACTGTACAGTATAATGATGAATACCACACTGTACAGTATAATGATGAATATTACACTGTACAGTATAATGATGAATACTACACTGTGCAGTATAATAATGAATACTACACTGTACAGTATAATGATGAATACCACACTGTGCAGTATAATGATGAATACTACACTGTACAGTATAATGGTGAATACTACACTGTACAGTATAATGATGAATACTACACTGTGCAGTATAATGATGAATACCACACTGTGCAGTATAATGATGAATACTACACTGTACAGTATAATGATGAATACTACACTGTACAGTATAATGATGAATACCACACTGTACAGTATAATGATTAATACTACACTGTGCAGTATAATGATGAATACTACACGGTACAATATAATGATGATGAACCACACTGTGCAGTATAATGATGAATACCACACTGTGCAGTATAATGATGAATACTACACTGTACAGTATAATGATGAATACTACACTGTACAGTATAATGATGAATACCACAGTGTGCAGTATAATGATGAATACTACACTGTACAGTATAATGATGAATACCACACTGTACAGTATAATGATGAATACTACACTGTACAGTATAATGATGAAGTACCACACTATACAGTATACTGATGAATATTACAATGTACAGTATAATGATGAATACTACACTGTACAGTATAATGATGAAGTACCACACTGTGCAGTATAATGATGAATACCACACTGTACAGTATAATGATGAATACTACACTGTACAGTATAATGATGAAGTACCACACTGTGCAGTATAATGATGAATACTACACTGTACAGTATAATGATGAAGTACCACACTGTACAGTATAATGGTGAATACTACACTGTACAGTATAATGATGAATACTACACTGTACAGTATAATGATGAACCACACTGTGCAGTATAATGATGAATACTACACTGTGCAGTATAATGATGAATACTACACTGTACAGTATAATGATGAAGTACCACACTGTACAGTATAATGATGAATACTACACTGTACAGTATAATGGTGAATACTACACTGTACAGTATGTTGATGAATACTACACTGTGCAGTATAATGATGAATACCACACTGTACAGTATAATGATGAATACTACACTGTACAGTATAATGATGAATACTACACTGTACAGTATAATGATGAATACTACACTGTACAGTATAATGATGAATACTACACTGTACAGTATAATGATGAATATTACACTGTACAGTATAATGATGAATACTACACTGTACAGTATAATGATGAATACTACACTGTACAGTATAATGGTGAATATTACACTGTACAGTATAATGATGAATACTACACTGTGCAGTATAATGATGAATACCACACTGTACAGTATAATGATGAATACTACACTGTACAGTATAATGATGAATACTACACTGTACAGTATAATGATGAATACTACACTGTACAGTATAATGATGAATACTACACTGTACAGTATAATGATGAATATTACACTGTACAGTATAATGATGAATACTACACTGTACAGTATAATGATGAATACTACACTGTACAGTATAATGGTGAATACTACACTGTACAGTATAATAATGGTGAATACTACACTGTACAGTATAATGATGAATACTACACTGTACAGTATAATGGTGAATACTACACTGTACAGTATAATGATGAATACTACACTGTACAGTATAATGATGAATACTACACTGTACAGTATAATGATGAATACTACACTGTACAGTATAATGATGAAGTACCACACTGTGCAGTATAATGATGAATACCACACTGTACAGTATAATGATGAATACTACACTGTACAGTATAATGATGAATACTACACTGTGCAGTATAATGATGAATACCACACTGTACAGTATAATTATGAATACTACACTGTACAGTATAATGATGAATACTACACTGTGCAGTATAATGATGAATACCACACTGTACAGTATAATGATGAATACTACACTGTACAGTATAATGATGAATACTACACTGTGCAGTATAATGATGAATACTACACTGTACAGTATAATGGTGAATACTACACTGTACAGTATAATGGTGAATACTACACTGTACAGTATAATGGTGATGAACCACACTGTTTCCCAGTTTGGGAATACCTGCTCTAGCATAATAAACATGCTAGGTGGAGGTGGGGGGGATGTAACGTAACACTATGCAACAAAGACTTGATCTGGTAAAAGCATAAGGAGTGGGAAAGGTTAATGCTTATAGTGCCATGGGGGTTGCATGAATTCACTACAGGTCTCAAAGTGGGCCATGAGGAAAGTGAATGATTGGCTTGGTGTGTGTGTGTGTGTGCGTAATCTGTGTGCGTAAGTATGTTTATGGAGTGAGAGAGAGAGAAAGAGAGAGAGAGAGAGAGAGAGAGAGAGAGAGAGAGAGAGAGAGAGAGCGAGAGAGAGAGAGAGAGAGAGAGAGAGAGAGAGAGCGAGAGAGAGCGAGAGAGAGCGAGAGAGAGAGAGAGAGAGAGAGAGAGAGAGAGAGAGACAATAAGGCCAGGATGAGATAATGGCACCCTGCAGAGGTCTGCTCCTGTTTCCTCTCTCTCTGTCCTGGAAATCTCTGGCAGACCACTGTGTCCACTATGCACCCTCTTTAACCAGCCAACAACACAACACACACTACTTCGTTGTGCTACCAGTTACAAAACCAAATCCCAATCTATTTATGTGGGATGAAACAAGGGACAAGCACAAGGTGCTATAGTGGGACCATAGCCCCTCTCTCCTGCCAAAAATGGACACTCTTTCCACTGTCCCAATAAGATTACCTCTATAGGGGCGGCAGGCAGCCTGGTGGTTCAAATCAAACGTTATTTTTCACAAACGCCGAATACAACAGTTTACACCTTACCGTGAAATGCTTACTTACAAGCCCTTAACCAACAATGCAGCTCAAGAAATAGAATTAATAAAATATATACTATATAATCTAAAGTGAGAAAAAAAATGTATCAATCAAAAAGTAAATAACAATAACGAGGCTATATACAGGGGGTACCGGTACCGAGTCAATGTGCGGTGGTAACAGGTTAGTCAAGGTCATTTGTAAAGTTACCATGCATAGATAATAAACAACGTTAAGAGCATTGGACCAGTAACTGAAACTTTGTTGGTTTGAATCTACGAGATGACTAGGTGAAAAGTCTATTGATGTGCCCTTGAGCAAGGCACTAAACCCTAATTGCTCCTGTAAGTTGCTCTGGATGTGGTATACCTTAGATGATCAAGATGGCGCCGACAGAGATGGTCGCCTCGCTTTGGGTTCTTAGGAAACTATGCAGTATTTATTTTTATTTTTTTATTATTTCTTACATTGTTACCCCAGGAAATCTTAAGTCTTATTACGCACAGCCGGGAAGAACTATTGGATATAAGAGCAACATCGACTTACCAACATTACAACCAGGAATACGACTTTCCCGAAGGAGATCCTCTCTTCGGACCACCACCCAGGACAATGGATCTAATCCCTGCAACGGCGACGCAGGATGGGCAGACGGAGCGTTCTTCTGGTCAGGATTCGTAAACGGGCACATCACTCACCACTCACTCACTCACCACTACCTTTGGCACAACTTTCACGACTAAAATGTATTGTGTGCAAATGAAAAGCAACACTGTTCATCAAGCTAAGATCAATTACCAATTGATCACACTCTCTCTTCAAACACTAATTACGTAAATGTTTGCTTTGCAATCGGACCTTTGGTATGGATAAAAAGGCCACAGGTGAGTACTCCTGTGTTTGGAGAACAATGGAAGCAAACTGACAGAGAGAGGTAGAGGTAGGGGTGGAGGTAGAGGTAGAGGTAGAGGTAGAGGTAGAGGTAGAGGTGGAGTAAGACCAAAAACAAGGAGAGTAATCTCTGATGAAATTCGGGTGACTATGCTGGACCATGAGGTCAACTATGGTTTGACCCTCAGAGAGACTGGTCAACTATAGTTTGACCTTTAGAGAGACTGATCAACTATGGTTTGACCTTTAGAGAGACTGATCAACTATAGTTTGACCTTTAGAGAGACTGGTCAACTATGGTTTGACCTTCAGAGAGGCTGGTCAACTATGGTTTGAACTTTCGAGAGACTGGTCAACTATGGTTTGACCATTAGAGAGACTGGTCAACTATGTTTTGACCTTCAGAGAGACTGGTCAACTATGGTTTGACATTTAGAGAGACTGGTCAACTATGGTTTGACCTTTAGAGAGACTGGGCAACTATGGTTTGGCCTTTAGAGAGACTGGGAAACTATAGTTTGACCTTTAGAGAGACTGGTCAACTATGGTTTGACATTTAGAGAGACTGGTCAACTATAGTTTGATCTTTAGAGAGACTGGTCAACTATAGTTTGACCTTTAGAGAGACTGGTCAACTATGGTTTGATCTTTAGAGAGACTGGTCAACTATAGTTTGACCTTTAGAGAGACTGGTCAACTATGTTTTGACCTTTAGAGAGACTGGGCAACTATAGTTTGACCTTTAGAGAGACTTGTCAACTATAGTTTGACCTTTAGAGAGACTGGGCAACTATGGTTTGACCTTCAGAGAGACTGGGACTCTGTTTTGACCTTCAGCGAGACTGGTCAACTATGGTTTGACCTTTAGAGAGACTGGTCAACTATGTTTTGACCTTTAGAGAGACTGGTCAATTATAGTTTGATCTTTCGAGAGACTGGTCAACTATGGTTTGACCTTTAGAGAGACTGGTCAACTATGGTTTGACCTTTAGAGAGACTGGTCAACTATGGTTTGACCATTAGAGAGACTGGTCAACTATGTTTTGACCTTCAGAGAGACTGGTCAACTATGGTTTGACCTTTAGAGAGACTGGTCAACTATGGTTTGACCTTTAGAGAGACTGGGAAACTATGGTTTGGCCTTTAGAGAGACTGGGAAACTATAGTTTGACCTTTAGAGAGACTGGTCAACTATGGTTTGACATTTAGAGAGACTGGTCAACTATAGTTTGATCTTTAGAGAGACTGGTCAACTATAGTTTGACCTTTAGAGAGACTGGTCAACTATGGTTTGACCTTTAGAGAGACTGGTCAACTATAGTTTGACCTTTAGAGAGACTGGTCAACTATGGTTTGATCTTTAGAGAGACTGGTCAACTATAGTTTGATCTTTAGAGAGACTGGTCAATTATAGTTTGATCTTTAGAGAGACTGGGCAACTATAGTTTGACCTTTAGAGAGACTTGTCAACTATAGTTTGACCTTTAGAGAGACTGGGCAACTATGGTTTGACCTTCAGAGAGACTGGGCAACTATGTTTTGACCTTCAGCGAGACTGGTCAACTATGGTTTGACCTTTAGAGAGACTGGGCAACTATGGTTTGACCTTCAGAGAGACTGGGCAACTATGTTTTGACCTTCAGCGAGACTTGTCAACTATAGTTTGACCTTTAGAGAGACTGGGCAACTATGGTTTGACCTTCAGAGAGACTGGGCAACTATGTTTTGACCTTCAGCGAGACTGGTCAACTATGGTTTGACCTTTAGAGAGACTGGTCAACTATGTTTTGACCTTTAGAGAGACTGGTCAATTATAGTTTGATCTTTAGAGAGACTGGGAAACTATAGTTTGACCTTTAGAGAGACTTGTCAACTATAGTTTGACCTTTAGAGAGACTGGGCAACTATGGTTTGACCTTCAGAGAGACTGGGCAACTATGTTTTGACCTTCAGCGAGACTGGTCAACTATGGTTTGACCTTTAGAGAGACTGGCCAACTATAGTTTGACCTTTAGAGAGACTGGTCAACTATGGTTTGACCTTTAGAGAGACTGGTCAACTATGATTTGACCTTTAGAGAGACTGGGCAACTATAGTTTGACCTTTAGAGAGACTGGTCAACTATGGTTTGACCTTTAGAGAGACTGGTCAACTATGGTTTGACCTTTAGAGAGACTGGTCAACTCTGGTTTGACCTTTAGAGAGACTGGTCAAGTATAGTTTAACCTTTGGAGAGACTGGCCAACTATGGATTGACCTTTAGAGAGACTGGTCAACTATGGTTTGACCTTTAGAGAGACTGGGCAACTATGGTTTGACCTTTAGAGAGACTGGGTAACTATAGTTTGACCTTTAGAGAGACTGGTCAATTATAGTTTGATCTTTAGAGAGACTGGGCAACTATGGTTTGACCTTTAGAGAGACTTGTCAACTATAGTTTGACCTTTAGAGAGACTGGGCAACTATGGATTGACCTTTAGAGAGACTGGTCAACTATGGTTTGACCTTTAGAGAGACTGGGCAACTATGGTTTGACCTTTAGAGAGACTGGGTAACTATAGTTTGACCTTTAGAGAGACTGGTCAATTATAGTTTGATCTTTAGAGAGACTGGGCAACTATAGTTTGACCTTCAGAGAGACTGGGCAACTATGTTTTGACCTTCAGCGAGACTGGTCAACTATGGTTTGACCTTTAGAGAGACTGGGCAACTATGGTTTGACCTTCAGAGAGACTGGGCAACTATGTTTTGACCTTCAGCGAGACTTGTCAACTATAGTTTGACCTTTAGAGAGACTGGGCAACTATGTTTTGACCTTCAGCGAGACTGGTCAACTATGTTTTGACCTTCAGCGAGACTGGTCAACTATGGTTTGACCTTCAGAGAGACTGGGCAACTATGTTTTGACCTTCAGCGAGACTTGTCAACTATAGTTTGACCTTCAGAGAGACTGGGCAACTATGTTTTGACCTTCAGCGAGACTGGTCAACTATGGTTTGACCTTTAGAGAGACTGGTCAACTATGTTTTGACCTTTAGAGAGACTGGTCAATTATAGTTTCATCTTTAGAGAGACTGGGAAACTATAGTTTGACCTTTAGAGAGACTTGTCAACTATAGTTTGACCTTTAGAGAGACTGGGCAACTATGGTTTGACCTTCAGAGAGACTGGGCAACTATGTTTTGACCTTCAGCGAGACTGGTCAACTATGGTTTGACCTTTAGAGAGACTGGCCAACTATAGTTTGACCTTTAGAGAGACTGGTCAACTATGGTTTGACCTTTAGAGAGACTGGTCAACTATGGTTTGACCTTTAGAGAGACTGGGCAACTATAGTTTGACCTTTAGAGAGACTGGTCAACTATGGTTTGACCTTTAGAGAGACTGGTCAACTATGGTTTGACCTTTAGAGAGACTGGTCAACTCTGGTTTGACCTTTAGAGAGACTGGTCAAGTATAGTTTAACCTTTGGAGAGACTGGCCAACTATGGATTGACCTTTAGAGAGACTGGTCAACTATGGTTTGACCTTTAGAGAGACTGGGCAACTATGGTTTGACCTTTAGAGAGACTGGGTAACTATAGTTTGACCTTTAGAGAGACTGGTCAACTGTAGTTTGACCTTTAGAGAGACTGGTTAACTGTAGTTGGACCTTTAGAGAGACTGGTCAACTATGGTTTGACCTTTAGAGAGACTGGTCAACTATGGTTTGACCTTTAGAGAGACTGGGCAACTATGGTTTGACCTTTAGAGAGACTGGGCAACTATAGTTTGACCTTTAGAGAGACTGGGCAACTCTGGTTTGACCTTTAGAGAGACTGGGCAACTGTAGTTTGACCTTTAGAGAGACTGGGTAACTATAGTTTGACCTTTAGAGAGACTGGTCAACTGTAGTTTGACCTTTAGAGAGACTGGTCAACTGTAGTTTGACCTTTAGAGAGACTGGTCAACTGTAGTTTGACCTTTAGAGAGACTGGGCAACTGTAGTTTGACCTTTAGAGAGACTGGTCAACTGTAGTTTGACCTTTAGAGAGACTGGGCAGAGAGTGCTGCCCAATCTGAGCAACTTCACCGTAGCATCCATCATCCAGACGTTCCACAATGAGAATAGACCTCTCTGCTACGTTTACTATTTGACAGTAGTACAACATGAGGCACAGCACTGTAAAGACTGGAGATACCAATACATACTGTACTGTACACAACGTAAATGTTTAATGTATTACTGTATGTATGAAACTGGGAGCTATACTACTTTGTAACATGTTTTAACTTGTATACTGTATTACTGTAGTGTTACTGTACTGCACTGCATGCTGTTTTTTTTGTGTAGATCTGAAAGACGAGCACCAAGTGGTGGTAGAAGGCGTCTATTTCCAGACCAACAGGAGGCTGTCATTGTGCAAATGGTAGGTGAAAATAATGCCGTAAGACTGCGGGAAATCCAACAACAGATGATTGAAAACCCTGCCATCTTCCACAACATCTGAGTGAGCTTATCAACCACAGCCCGCATTCTTAGGAAACACCATCTCCGGATGAAGCACATCTACAGAGTCCCATTTGAAAGGAATTCCCAAACAGTGAAGGATAAACAGTATGAATATGTGCAGTAAGCAATGCAGTAGTATTACACTTTTAAAACATTAGAGACTCGTTGATGTTGCCAGTGAGCTTTACTATACATTCACTGTCATTTCAGAAAATCATGGAGTTGGGTGCAAGTCCCATCCCTCAACTCATATACATAGATGAGGTTGGATTCAATTTAGCGAAGATGAGGAGGAGAGGAGGAACATCATTGGTCAACGTGCCATCATTGAGGTACTGTACCTGGCCAGCGCGGGAGAAATATCACCATATCTGTAGCTATGAGCCTCAATGGGGTCCTCCACTGCCATGCCACCCTTGTACCATACAACACTTCCCATCTCTTTCATTTCCTGTACACCTTACATGACTATCTTTTGCTTGTGCTTACAGTATGCTGTTTTACATGTATTGAGTCATGTTGAAGTATAAAACCAAAATGTTTGCTTTTGTTTTCCTTTCTTGTTTGAGTACACACAAACAATATACAGTATAACGACTAAATCGTATTCTTTACACTGAAATAGGTTCTGATAGTAGGGTTGTCAGGGCCGACGCCGGACAGGAGAAGCAGGTACGGGGAGTCAGACACTTATTCGGGAACAGACATAGAACAAGATGTCAGGATGTGTGTGGGTGGTGGATGTGTGTGGGTGGTAGTGGTGTGGGTGGTGGTGGCGTGTTGGTGGTGGTGGCGTGTGTGTGGGTGGTGTGTTGGTGGTGGTGGTGTGTTTGTGGTGGTGGATGTGTGTGTGGGTGGTGGTGTGTCGTTGGTGGATGTGTGTGGGTGGTGGTGGTGGTGTGGTGGTGGTGGTGTGGGTGGTGGTGGCGTGTGTGGGTGGTGGTGTGGGTGGTGGTGTGTGTGGGTGGTGGATGTGTGTGGGAGGTGGTGTGTGTGGGCTGTGGTGTGTGTGGGTGGGTGGTGGTGTGTATGGGTGGTGGATGTGTGTGGGAGGTGGTGTGTGTGTGGGTGGTGGTGTGTGGGTGGGTGGTGGTGTGTGTGGGTGGTGGTGGTGTGTATGGGTGGTGGATGTGTGTGGGAGGTGGTGTGTGTAGGTGGTGGTGTGTGTGTGGGTGGTGGTGTGTGTGGGTGGTGGTGGTGTGTATGGGTGGTGGATGTGTGTGGGGGGTGGTGTGTGTGTGGGTGGTGGTGTGTGTGGGTAGTGGTGTGTGTGGGTGGGTGGTGGTGTGTATGGGTGGTGGTGGTGTGTGTGGGTGGTGGATGTGTGTGGGTGGTGGTGTGTGTGGGTTGTGGTGTGTGTGGGTGGGTGGTGGTGTGTATGGGTGGTGGTGGTGTGTGTGGGGTTGTGGTGTGAGTGGGTGGTGGTGTGTGTGGGAGGTGGTGTGTGTGGGCTGTGGTGTGTGTAGGTTGTGTTGTGGGTGGGTGGTGGTGTGTATGGGTGGTGGTGGTGTGTGTGTGTGGTGGATGTGTGTGGGTGGTGGTGTGTGTGGGTGGTGGTGTGTGTGGGTGGGTGGTGGATGTGTGTGGGTGGTGGTGTGTGTGGGTGGTGGTGTGTGTGGGTGGGTGGTGGTGTATGGGGGTGGTGGGTGTGTGGGGTTGGTGGATGTGTGTGTGTGGTGGTGTGTGTGGGTGGTGGGTGTGTGGGGTTGGTGGATGTGTGTGGGTGGCGGTGTGTGTGGGTTGTGGTGTGTGTGGGTGGGTGGTGGTGTGTATGGGTGGTGGATGTGTGTGGGAGGTGGTGTGTGTGTGGGTGGTGGTGTGTGGGTGGGTGGTGGTGTGTGTGGGTGGTGGTGGTGTGTATGGGTGGTGGATGTGTGTGGGAGGTGGTGTGTGTAGGTGGTGGTGTGTGTGTGGGTGGTGGTGTGTGTGGGTGGTGGTGGTGTGTATGGGTGGTGGATGTGTGTGGGAGGTGGTGTGTGTAGGTGGTGGTGTGTGTGGGTGGTGGATGTGGATGTGTGTGGGTTGTGGTGTGTTGGTGGTGGTGGTGGTGTGTTGGTGGTGGTGGTGTGGGTGGTGGTGTGTGTGGGTGGTGGATGTGTGTGGGTGGTGGTGGTGTGGGTGGTGGTGGGGTGTTGGTGGTGGTGGCGTGTGTGTGGGTGGTGTGTTGGTGGTGGTGGTGTGTTTGTGGTGGTGGTGTGTGTGTGGGTGGTGGTGTGTCGTTGGTGGATGTGTGTGGGTGGTGGTGGTGTGGGTGGTGGTGGTGTGGGTGGTGGTGGCGTGTGTGGGTGGTGGTGTGGGTGGTGGTGTGTGTGGGTGGTGGATGTGTGTGGGAGGTGGTGTGTGTGGGTGGGTGGTGGTGTGTATGGGTGGTGGTGGTGTGGGTGGTGGTGGCGTGTGTGGGTGGTGGTGTGGGTGGTGGTGGTGGTGTGGGTGGTGGTGGTGTGGGTGGTGGTGGCGTGTGTGGGTGGTGGTGTGGGTGGTGGTGTGTGTGGGTGGTGGATGTGTGTGGGAGGTGGTGTGTGTGGGTGGGTGGTGGTGTGTATGGGTGGTGGCGTGTGTGGGTGGCGGTGTGTGTGGGTTGTGGTGTGTGTGGGTGGGTGGTGGTGTGTATGGGTGGTGGATGTGTGTGGGAGGTGGTGTGTGTGTGTGGGTGGTGGTGTGTGGGTGGGTGGTGGTGTGTGTGGGTGGTGGTGGTGTGTATGGGTGGTTGATGTGTGTGGGAGGTGGTGTGTGTAGGTGGTGGTGTGTGTGTGGGTGGTGGTGTGTGTGGGTGGTGGTGGTGTGTATGGGTGGTGGATGTGTGTGGGAGGTGGTGTGTGTGTGGGTGGTGGTGTGTGTGTGGGTGGTGGTGTGTGTGGGTGGTGGTGTGTGTGGGTGGGTGGTGGTGTGTATGGGTGGTGGTGGTGTGTGTGGGTGGTGGATGTGTGTGGGTGGTGGTGTGTGTGGGTTGTGGTGTGTGTGGGTTGTGGTGTGTGTGGGTGGGTGGTGGTGTGTATGGGTGGTGGTGGTGTGTGTGGGGTTGTGGTGTGAGTGGGTGGTGGTGTGTGTGGGAGGTGGTGTGTGTGGGCTGTGGTGTGTGTAGGTTGTGGTGTGGGTGGGTGGTGGTGTGTATGGGTGGTGGTGGTGTGTGTGGGTGGTGGGTGTGTGTGGGTGGTGGTGTGTGGGTGGTGGTGTGTGTGGGTGGGTGGTGGATGTGTGGGTGGTGGTGTGTGTGGGTGGTGGTGTGTGTGGGTGGGTGGTGGTGTATGGGGGTGGTGGGTGTGTGGGGTTGGTGGATGTGTGTGTGTGGTGGTGTGTGTGGGTGGTGGGTGTGTGGGGTTGGTGGATGTGTGTGGGTGGTGGATGTGTGTGGGTGGTGGTGTGTGGGTATCTAATTCTAAGTGTGTGGATGTTAGTGTGAGTGTGTGTGTAAGAGTGTTAGTGTAGGCGTGATAGGTGGATATACAGAGTGGGAATATATAAATACTGGTGGTAATATACCAGTGGTAATATATAAATACTGGTGGTAATATACTAGTGATAATATATACATGTAAACAGGGCTGAAAAGTGACTGGTAGCAGGAATATATAAATACTGATGGTAATATACTAGTGATAATATATACATGTAAACAGGGCTGAAAAGTGACTGGTAGCAGGAATATATAAATACTGATGGTAATATACTAGTGATAATATATACATGTAAACAGGGCTGAAAAGTGACTGGTAGCAGGAATATATTAATACTGGTGATAATATACTAGTGATAATATATAAATACTGGTGGTAATATACTAGTAGTAATATATAAATACTGGTGGTAATATACTAGTGGTAATATATACATGTAAACAGGGCTGACAAGTGACTGGTAGCAGGAATATATAACTACTTATGGTGTCCAATCAAAAACACATATTTTGACGAATTGGTAAAATAATTAATTGTGTATATAATCCTTTAAGAAGACAAATGCTCCTATCCTCATGCCTCTATCATAATCCGTTCCAAATTTATTGGAGTTTTTACAGTTGTAGGATTGTCAAAATGAAGGTGACTAAATCAATGTAGGACTTAGTCTCCCAGAAAAATAAAATAAGTAAAGAATCTGGAAAATAGCATTGGGTCAGCGAGGCTGGATGCTGAATTAAGGCTAACTGACTGTTCAACTCGTCGTCTTTCTTCTCGAATCTGGAGGATGTAAAACAATTTAAAGGCCAGATAGATATTGATTTTGAGACAAGACTTTTAGTATTTTAATGAGGTGCTGCTTATGACTCTGGCCAGACCCTGTTTACCACTCAATCCCATTTCTTAGAGAGCTTCCTCCACCCCCATCTCAATCTCTCTCTCTCCCCCTCTCTTTCTCAATCTCTCTCTCTCTCCCTCTCTTTTCTCAATCTCTCTCTCTTGCTCTCTCAATCTCTCTCTCTCTCCCTCTCTTTCTCAATCTATCTCTCTCCCTCTCTTTCTCAATCTCTCTTTCCCCCCTCTCTCAATCTCTCTCTCTCCCCCCTCTCAATCTCTCTCTCTACCTCTTTTCAATCTATCTCTCTCCCTCTCTTTCTCAATCTCTCTCTCTCCCCCTCTCTCAATCTCTCTCTCTTGCTCTCTCAATCTCTCTCTCTTGCTCTCTCAATCTCTCTCTCTCTCCCTCTTTTCAATCTATCTCTCTCCCTCTCTCTCTCAATCTCTCTCTCTCCCCCCTCTCTCAATCTCTCTCTTGCTCTCTCAAACTCTCTCTCTCTCCCACTCTCTCCCCCCTCCCTCTCTCTTTCCCATTGGTCTGTTTGGGTCTCTTGTATAAACCTACAGAACTAATTGCCCCCTTTTCGTTTCAAGCATCCTCACCCTCTATTCCCCGAAATCAGTACACACACACACGCACACGAACACGCACACTCACACTCACACGCACACACACACACGTACACATACACACACACACACACGTGGCACTCCCTGGCAGTGCTGGGACTTTCCGAGGCGGAGATAGTTAGTAAATAATGTTAAATTGCTCTACATTCACCGTGTCACGCTCTGAGGGCCCTTACCCAGACTACCACATCATCAGGTCCTATTTCACGCCAAAGCAATGGACCAGCTGAAAACATCCTCCCTCTGTTTTTTTCTCTACTTCTCATCCTCCAATCCCTCCATTCTCCCTCACCTTCTCCTCCCATTCCCCCCCTCCCTTCCTCCCACTTTACCTCTTCTCCTAGCCTCCTCTACATCTCTGCCTTTCCCTATTCCATAACATCCCCATGCTCCTCCTCCGCCGCACCCCTCCCTCCCTCCTTCCTCTCTCTTTCCCTTCCCTCCCTGGCGTCTGTACTATTCTGTGCAGTAGTTGGCAGGTTCACTGGAGCACAAGTTCAGCCAGGAGTCTCGGCTCCATTTGAACCCTACAGCCCCGGTTAGACATATGTTATAATCTATCATAGAGAGCGTGTCCAAAGCTGTCGTATTTTAGGAGTCATTTCAGCTATTGTATGTGTATCGTTTTATTTTTTTGTTCATGGAGAGCTGTTCAGGGGCACGCACAAGCACTCGCACATGTACAGAAAGAAGGCTTCTGTTTAAACTCCCTGAACAGTTCTTTCCTTCTTTCAGTGTCTCTCTCTCTCTTTCTCTCTGTCTCTTTCGTTCTCTCTCTTTCTTTTGTTCCCTCTCTACTCTCTCTCTCTCTCCCTCGTGGTTATCTGGCCCTATCAGGACACAGACACACAGACACAAATCACAGAGTAGTAAATTCATCTTTATTTCTCTTTGCGTCACTCCTCTTCTCTGGAGTTTGTTAAACACAGCTCTACACATATGGATAAAGAAAACAAATATTAGTTGATGGACTTTTCCTAGAGAGAGAGAGATTGTGTGCGAATGTTGGTTGGTTTGATGATGTCCAGACATGTTGGTTTGAGTCTACGTCAAGGAGGTGAGGTCTGTCATCCGACCAAAGACTGAGTCAGTAACCCTTTAGTCAGTGGTTTTCATTCTCACACCAGCCCCGTCTCGACCCAAACCAACTGTCTGTATGTCTGTCTTACCATGGACAACTGTCTGTCTGATCAACTAAAAACCTCTTCAGTCACGTCACACCGTAACACTGATACACACCGCTTTTGAAACTCCTTCTTAAGTCATCTAGACACCACCTGTCCTTAGCCTTTCTCACTTCCTGCCACACACCTCAGAACTCAGAGTGTCCCAGAAGCTTTATAGCTAACGTGGCACTTTGTATATCTTGACAACTCAACCACGAGAGCACCAATTGCAAAGTCAATGTTTGATGTTCTACATGTGGCTTGAGTCTGGGTTGTTGAGAGAAATGAAGCACCACGTTAGCCATAAAGCTTTCAGAAAACTCACCTTAGGTTTTTGGAGACATGGCTATCTCCCTCAACCCATTACATCTCTGTACACCCCTGCCTCATCGCTAACACAAACCATCACCAACAAGCAAACAGCCCCTGGGATTACAGCTAGCTAGCTAGCGACGTAGCCTTGGTGCTGACTACAGTACACATACTGCCTCTGTTTCTTCATTCTGTGCTTTGCTCTTGGGTTTACTTTCCTCTCTCTCTCATTGTCTGTTGGGTTAAAACGCCCATACGGAGGAGATGGACACAGAGCTAACGTCTATTTTCTAGGTGTCGGTGTAACATGAACGATGTACTAGGAAGTTTCTGAGTCGAGATGGTTAAAACATTCTATTCTAGATGGTTGAAAACAGTCTACTCTAGATGGTTGAAAACAGTCTACTCTAGATGGTTGAAAACAGTCTACTCTAGATGGTTGAAAACAGTCTACTCTAGATGGTTGAAAACAGTCTACTCTAGATGGTTGAAAACAGTCTACTCTAGATGGTTGAAAACAGTCTACTCTAGATGGTTGAAAACAGTCTACTCTAGATGGTTGAAAACAGTCTACTCTAGATGGTTAAAACAGTCTACTCTAGATGGTTGAAAACAGTCTACTCTAGATGGTTGAAAACAGTCTATTCTAGATGGTTGAAAACAGTCTATTCTAGATGGTTGAAAACAGTCTACTCTAGATGGTTGAAAACAGTCTACTCTAGATGGTTGAAAACAGTCTACTCTAGATGGTTGAAAACAGTCTACTCTAGATGGTTGAAAACAGTCTATTCTAGATGGTTGAAAACAGTCTACTCTAGATGGTTGAAAACAGTCTACTCTAGATGGTTGAAAACAGTCTATTCTAGATGGTTGAAAACAGTCTACTCTAGATGGTTGAAAACAGTCTACTCTAGATGGTTGAAAACAGTCTACTCTAGATGGTTGAAAACAGTCTACTCTAGATGGTTGAAAACAGTCTACTCTAGATGGTTGAAAACAGTCTACTCTAGATGGTTGAAAACAGTCTATTCTAGATGGTTGAAAACAGTCTATTCTAGATGGTTGAAAACAGTCTACTCTAGATGGTTGAAAACAGTCTACTCTAGATGGTTGAAAACAGTCTACTCTAGATGGTTGAAAACAGTCTACTCTAGATGGTTGAAAACAGTCTATTCTAGATGGTTGAAAACAGTCTACTCTAGATGGTTGAAAACAGTCTACTCTAGATGGTTGAAAACAGTCTATTCTAGATGGTTGAAAACAGTCTACTCTAGATGGTTGAAAACAGTCTACTCTAGATGGTTGAAAACAGTCTACTCTAGATGGTTGAAAACAGTCTATTCTAGATGGTTGAAAACAGTCTACTCTAGATGGTTGAAAACAGTCTACTCTAGATGGTTTAAAACAGTCTACTCTAGATGGTTGAAAACAGTCTACTCTAGATGGTTGAAAACAGTCTACTCTAGATGGTTGAAAACAGTCTACTCTAGATGGTTGAAAACAGTCTACTCTAGATGGTTGAAAACAGTCTACTCTAGATGGTTGAAAACAGTCTACTCTAGATGGTTGAAAACAGTCTACTCTAGATGGTTGAAAACAGTCTACTCTAGATGGTTGAAAACAGTCTACTCTAGATGGTTGAAAACAGTCTATTCTAGATGGTTGAAAACAGTCTACTCTAGATGGTTGAAAACAGTCTACTCTAGATGGTTGAAAACAGTCTACTCTAGATGGTTGAAAACAGTCTACTCTAGATGGTTTAAAACAGTCTACTCTAGATGGTTGAAAACAGTCTACTCTAGATGGTTGAAAACAGTCTATTCTAGATGGTTGAAAACAGTCTACTCTAGATGGTTGAAAACAGTCTACTCTAGATGGTTGAAAACAGTCTACTCTAGATGGTTGAAAACAGTCTACTCTAGATGGTTGAAAACAGTCTACTCTAGATGGTTGAAAACAGTCTACTCTAGATGGTTGAAAACAGTCTACTCTAGATGGTTGAAAACAGTCTACTCTAGATGGTTGAAAACAGTCTATTCTAGATGGTTGAAAACAGTCTACTCTAGATGGTTGAAAACAGTCTACTCTAGATGGTTGAAAACAGTCTACTCTAGATGGTTGAAAACAGTCTACTCTAGATGGTTTAAACAGTCTACTCTAGATGGTTTAAACAGTGGTGTAACACCCCTTATATGATGGATTGTTTTCTTAAATAAAAAGCCTTACAAGTGCATCAACACACAAAATATTATCGTGGTGTAAAAACAAACAACATAACATTCAAAACTCCATAGAAATAAATTAATATAATTGTTATAGTTGGGCACTTGTGCTTTCTTCTCTGTGCAGTAATTTGGTTTTCGTTTTGAAAGGAGCCAGGTTAGAAGATAATGTGTACTGTAACTAGACATGTTTTAGATTATTAGCAAATGGGGATGAAGTTATTGATAAAGCGTGTCACGGGTCAACCTATTCAGTTTCTTCTTTCAGTCGACTCACTGTCATAGGTAGCAGAGCATCAGTCCATGTTCTAAAGTCTATCGGTTCTGTTCTATTGTGTTCCAGTGAAAAGTCTTATGGAATGTTGGTCTCCTTCCAGAAAGGAAGTCCCAGAGATGTGGAACTTGGGAATTTTAGAACATGTCACATGTTCTGTTCCAAGCATTGCCTGTCATTCGTGGTCAGAACAGATCAGTTCGGAAAGCACCTCGCCTTCCTTTTATTCTCCTTTTATACGAAAATAAATATTCTCTCTTTCTCTTATCAGCCGTTCAGTTGTCACAGAACTCGTCCTCTCTGTCTGTCTGCCCCCTATCTCTTGCCATATCTCTGTTCCAGATACTGCCTCACATCCTTCAGGTTGTAGAAGAAGGGTCCCTTCCCACCCAGGTAGGCGATCTTCCTTCTCTGCACGATGCACACCCTCTCGTAGGACACGCCGTAGGCTACGTTAGCATTGTTGTCCATGCAGTCAGCCACCAGCTGGCACTGAGGCGGCAGGCTGAAGGCCTCAGTCAGTTTCATGGCCGCCACCACCCTCTCCTCCAGCGACCGGTGCTTCCTGACCTCGAAGGAGCATGGGCCCATGGTGGGCGCCACCCAGCCGTCTGAGGGGTGCGCCTCGTCGATGTAGACCAGCAGGAAGTCGGCCACGTTAGAGAACTCCTCCACCAGCCGCCGGAAGGCGGGCAGGTGGCTGATGAATGGGGGTCAGGTGGCCGAACCGAAGTTCACCACAAGAGGGCGCTCCGATGACTCGAAGTCCAGCAGGCGGCACTCGTCTCCAGGATGACGGGCCGTGGTGGTGGTCACACTGTTCCGCCTCCGGAAGCCATGGTTACCACCGCTACCAGGAACCTTCACCACTTTGGAGTTGGGTGCCTCACTGCCAAGTTTCACCTACATGGGGAGAGAGAGGGTAGGAGAGGCGGGAGAGGAGGGAGGGAGGGGAGGAGGGAGAGGAAGGAGGGGAGCGAAAGCGAGGAGGGAGGAAGGAGGGGAGGGAAAGCGAGAAGGGAGGAAGAGAGAAAGATAGGTTGGTTATCAGCTGTTTATCTTGAGCTGTACCGTCTTTCTGAAAGAAAAGAGGAGCTTGGTGTTGCCAGTCAATCAAGACACAATAATATACACACTACAGGTGGTTGGTGGCACCTTCATTGGATGTCATTTATTATTGATATCTACATAACACATTGATGTGAATCACACTGCTGCTCTCTCATGTAGCCATTTGTGCCTTACGGATTGTGGTTGTGGTGGACGGCTGTTCACAAACGTATATATAATCGTCGCCATGGCCTATTTTGTACCTTACCTCCTTTATCCTACCTCATTTGCACACACTGTATATAGACTTTTTCTACTGTATTATTGACTGTATGTTTGTTTACTCCATGTGTAACTCTGTGTTGTTGTATGTGTCGAACTGCTTTGCTTTATCTTGACCAGGTCGCAGTTGTAAATTAGAACTTGTTCTCAACTAGCCTACCTGGTAAAATAAAAGTGAAATATAAATAAATAAAATAAATATGTGTATTTTATACCAATAATGGTTGAATTGAATAATTGTAAGCTGCCTATCAATTGTTGTTTTTGTTGACCAGTGGATAGCCAGCGCTCTGGCAACAGCCGCATCGTGTGGATCCCAGTCTGTGGAACAGAAGTTTGACGAGTTTCCCCCTTCTATACTCCTCTGTGGTATTATGCTCCATACTGTCAACAACGAGTTTCCCCCTTCTATACTCCTCTGTGGTATTATGCTCCATACTGTCAACAACGAGTTTCCCCCTTCTATACTCCTCTGTGGTATTATGCTCCATACTGTCAACAACGAGTTTCCCCCTTCTATACTCCTCTGTGGTATTATGCTCCATACTGTCAACAACGAGTTTCCCCCTTCTATACTCCTCTGTGGTATTCTGCTCCATACTGTCAACAACGATTTTCCCCCTTCTATACTCCTCTGTGGTATTCTGCTCCATACTGTCAACAACGAGTTTCCCCCTTCTATACTCCTCTGTGGTATTATGCTCCATACTGTCAACAACGAGTTTCCCCCTTCTATACTCCTCTGTGGTATTATGCTCCATACTGTCAACAACGAGTTTCCCCCTTCTATACTCCTCTGTGGTATTATGCTCCATACTGTCAACAACGAGTTTCCCCCTTCTATACTCCTCTGTGGTATTATGCTCCATACTGTCAACAACAAGTTTCCCCCTTCTATACTCCTCTGGGGTATTATGCTCCATACTGTCAACAACGAGTTTCCCCCTTCTATACTCCTCTGTGGTATTCTGCTCCATACTGTCAACAACGAGTTTCCCCCTTCTATACTCCTCTGTGGTATTATGCTCCATACTGTCAACAACGAGTTTCCCCCTTCTATACTCCTCTGTGGTATTCTGCTCCATACTGTCAACAACGAGTTTCCCCCTTCTATACTCCTCTGTGGTATTATGCTCCATACTGTCAACAACGAGTTTCCCCCTTCTATACTCCTCTGTGGTATTATGCTCCATACTGTCAACAACGAGTTTCCCCCTTCTATACTCCTCTGTGGTATTCTGCTCCATACTGTCAACAACGAGTTTCCCCCTTCTATACTCCTCTGTGGTATTATGCTCCATACTGTCAACAACGAGTTCCCCCCTTCTATACTCCTCTGTGGTATTATGCTCCATACTGTCAACAACGAGTTTCCCCCTTCTATACTCCTCTGGGGTATTATGCTCCATACTGTCAACAACGAGTTTCCCCCTTCTATACTCCTCTGTGGTATTATGCTCCATACTGTCAACAACGAGTTTCCCCCTTCTATACTCCTCTGTGGTATTATGCTCCATACTGTCAACAACGAGTTTCCCCCTTCTATACTCCTCTGTGGTATTATGCTCCATACTGTCAACAACGAGTTTCCCCCTTCTATACTCCTCTGTGGTATTCTGCTCCATACTGTCAACAACGAGTTTCCCCCTTCTATACTCCTCTGTGGTATTATGCTCCATACTGTCAACAACGAGTTCCCCCCTTCTATACTCCTCTGTGGTATTATGCTCCATACTGTCAACAACGAGTTTCCCCCTTCTATACTCCTCTGGGGTATTATGCTCCATACTGTCAACAACGAGTTTCCCCCTTCTATACTCCTCTGTGGTATTATGCTCCATACTGTCAACAACGAGTTTCCCCCTTCTATACTCCTCTGTGGTATTATGCTCCATACTGTCAACAACGAGTTTCCCCCTTCTATACTCCTCTGTGGTATTATGCTCCATACTGTCAACAACGAGTTTCCCCCTTCTATACTCCTCTGTGGTATTCTGCTCCATACTGTCAACAACGAGTTTCCCCCTTCTATACTCCTCTGTGGTATTATGCTCCATACTGTCAACAACGAGTTCCCCCCTTCTATACTCCTCTGTGGTATTATGCTCCATACTGTCAACAACGAGTTTCATTTAAGAAGACCACGAGTTGGGGCTTTCATTGCTCAATCTAATTCATGCTGATTACATTTTCTTTCTCCATAGGCCTAATGGACATATGCTCAAACCTGCGCTCTTTGGTAGACTTAAACAGCTCAAAGATATCAAAGTGTCACCAACAAAAACGTAAACAATAAGCCTGTAGCAAGCAATGGTAGCAATGATCCCAATCAGTCCTCCATGACAACAAGATCATATAAAACTGAGTTGGATAATAAGTCGTTCATTTTTTTGTTTATGCTCATGTAAAACAATTTGGCTAATCTATATTTCCATATTTCCAAGTCCTATTCTTGAAGATCAATGGGGTTTTATATGTATTGGAATGACTGGAAATCTGACAGACTTTGGTTTTTAATGTTACGGGTTAGAAGACGCTACCTAACCCCATAAAGTAAAATGCAACATCCATCTATGACAACTCTAACATTGATTTACCCTGCAGTAGATGTCATCCAATTGGTCAAATGCATTTTTTGTCTTCTAATGCCTGAAAGTTGTTTTTTGACCTTTATTTAACCAGGCAAGTCAGTTAAGAACAAAATCTTATTTTCAACAATGGCCTAGGAACGGTGGGTTAACTGCCTTGTTCAGGGGCAGAACAACAGATTTTTACTTTGTCAGCTCGGGGATTCAATCTTGCAACCTTTCGGTTACTAGTCCAACGCTCTAACCACTAGGCTACGCTGCCGCCCCAAAGAAATTATTATGACTGAGTTTGGGAAATCAAAACAATTACTTTACCGACTACAATTTTGGACAGGTAATGTAGTAACTGTAACAGATTACATTTAGAAAGTAACCTACCTAGCCCTGTGTGTGTGTGTGTGTGTGTGTGTTTGTTTGTGGGATGGAGTGTGGTGTGTGTGTGTGTTTGGGATGGAATGTGTGTGTGTGTGTGTGTGTTTGTGTGTGTGTGTGTGTGATGGAGTGAGTGTGTGTGTGTGTGTGTGAGTGTGTGTGTGTGTGTGTGTGTGTGTGTGTGTGTGTGTGTGTGTGTGTGTGTGTGTGTGTGTGTGTGTGTGTGTGTGCTTGGGATGGAGTGTGTGTGTGTGTGTGTGTGTGTGTGTGTGTGTGTGTGGGATGGAGTGTGTGTGTGTGTGTGTGTGTGTGTGTGTGTGTGTGTGTGTGTGTGTGTGTGTGTGTGTGTGTGTGTGTGTGTGTGTGTGTGTGTGTGTGTGTGTGGGGGATGGTGTGTGTGTGGGATGGAGTGTGTGTGTGTGTGTGTGTGTGTGTGTGTGTGTGTGTGTGTGTGTGTGTGTGTGTGTGTGTGTGTGTGTGTGTGTGTGTGTGTGTGTGTGTGTGTGTGTGTGTGTGATGGAGTGTGTGTGTGTGTGTGGGGGGGGGGGGATGGAGTGTGCAAAGCTGTCATCAAGGCAAAGTGTGGCTATAATGAAGTATCTATAAAATATATTTAGGTTACTACATGATTCCAAATATGTAATTTCATAGCTTTGATGTCTTCACTACTATTCTACATTCTAGAAAATAGTGAAAATAAAGAAAAACCCTGGAATGAGTAAGTGTGCCCAAACTTTTGACTAGTACTGTCCATCACAGAAGACTGAAATATGCCAAAACCGTTTGACATAGAAACACTGAACGACTGAACAACAGAAGCAGGGACTGAACGGCGGAGGCAAGGACTGAACGGCGGAGGCAGGGACTGAACGGCGGAGGCAGGGACTGAACGGCGGAGGCAGGGACTGAACGGCGGAGGCAGGGACTGAACGGCGGAGGCAGAGACTGAACGGCGGAGGCAGGGACTGAACGGCAGAGGCAGGGACTGAACGGCAGAGGCAGGGACTGAACGGCAGAGGCAGGGACTGAACGACAGAGACAGGGACTGAACGACAGAGGCAGGGACTGAACGACAGAGACAGGGACTGAACGGCAGAGGCAGGGACTGAACAACGGAGGCAGGGACTGAACGGCAGAGGCAGGGACTGAACGACGGAGACAGGGAATGAACGGCGGAGGCAGGGACTGAACGGCAGAGGCAGGGACTGAACAACGGAGGCAGGGACTGAACGGCGGAGGCAGGGACTGAACGGCGGAGGCAGGGACTGAACGGCGGAGGCAGGGACTGAACAACGGAGGCAGGGACTGAACGGCAGAGGCAGGGACTGAACGGCAGAGACAGGGACTGAACGGCAGAGGCAGGAACTGAACGGCAGAGGCAGGGACTGAACGGCAGAGGCAGGGACTGAACGGCAGAGGCAGGGACTGAACGACAGAGACAGGGACTGAACGACAGGGGCAGGGACTGAACGACAGGGGCAGGATGACGGGCAGGGACTGAACGGCGGAGGCAGGGACTGAACGGCGGAGGCAGGGACTGAACGGCGGAGGCAGGGACTGAACAGCGGAGGCAGGGACTGAACGACAGAGGCAGAGAGGAGGAAAGTGACAAGGACGCAACAGAGGATCAGACTCTCAACAAGGGGACAGAGAGGGGAGAGGCAGGGGATTCCTCTACCAAATTACCCCAAACTAGACCAACAAGGGGACAGAGAGGGGAGAGGCAGGGGATTCCTCTACCAAATTACCCCAAACTAGACAAACAAGGGGACAGAGAGGGGAGAGGCAGGGGATTCCTCTACCAAATTACCCCAAACTAGACCAACAAGGGGCCAGAGAGGGGAGAGGCAGGGGATTCCTCTACCAAATTACCCCAAACTACACCAACAAGGGGACAGAGAGGGGAGAGGCAGGGAATCCTCTACCAAATTACAACCAAACTACACCAACCACATTCTTTAGTGACGAGCATCGTGCACGTGTTTCATTCACCTGCTATAAGCCATTCACATCCATTCTGTACATTTTCTTATCTATCAAAATGCCTATAGGTGTCAGATGATCTGTGTAAAAGCCCACATGTGTACCTGTCTACCTGGTGTGATGCCTGGTGTCTGGCTGGCACTGACACACTGGTCTCTGTTTGGTTTGGGAGTTAAAATGTAACATTTAGGAGAAGCCAGACCTCTGAACTTCTGAGTAACAGAGGGTGAATGGCCCGCATGGTTTTGACTGTCTGGGGACCAAAGTTCATCACGTTTTAGATAACCTACATTTTGAATTTGATATTAAAGTTCAACATTTAAAGGAGAGGACATGGGCTCAGATGGCCAGATAAGAAGAATTCAGTGATGCAGATGTATAACTGTCCTTTCAAAATGAAGGACTGACCTTCTAAAAACGATACAGTGCTTTTGAAATGTTAAGATTAACAGAGAAGTATTTATATAACAGTTGAGATGCCAACTTTTCCAGGTGATGCCACTCTGACACTTTTAGAGGACACTATTTCGCTAATCTTGCATACACACAAGAGTAAAATTATCCGTGAATATGTCCATGAGAGATTACTATTATAAAGGAACATTGCCCAATACCTGTGGGTCTGTTGAACACAGTTATACCACAATACAAGTTGCTACAACGTACAGTATAAGCACAGACTCTAGCCTCAGTGTAGCCTGCAGTGTTAACATACATGGTTCATTACCTGTTTGTATGCGTCCAGCAGGAAGCTGTTCCATATGGACCGGAGCCCCGCCGAGGTCAGCATGCGCTGCCACTCTCCCCCGCCGCCGCCAGGGCAGCTCAGCAACGACACCACGCGCTTCACCAGGACCACCGAGTCGTAGAGCGCGAGGAACAGGCAGTTGGAGAAGAAACCGGGCAGGATCTGGAGGGTGACCAGCAGGTCCACGCTGGCAGCGCCCATTTGTTTAGGCTTCTGTCCCCGGACTAGACCGATGATGCGTCTCGGTTTTAGCTGCTTTCCAAGGACATGCCGCGAAGACAGGTGCTCCTCTGCTTTTCCCCGCTCACTGTCTGACACTGTCAAACACTAAATATGTCTCTGTCCCCTCTCTCGAAGGTGTAAGGTCTTTATGCTGCTGCTCGCATTTCAACGGAGTGCGCTCTGACTTGACTTGGAGCGCACAAATGAATTGTCACCCGGGATAAAAAGAGGCAAGAGAGGGCTCAAGGAGCGTATTCGAGGGCTGCGCTCTGCGCGTGCCAAAAGTTGTATTTAGCTGGCTTTGTAATTGCTTGTGTGCTCCAACGAGTTAGCCCTCTCGGCTGTAAATCTTTTTATACCGTAAATTATTCGCCTCCGCGATAGAGCTCCAGGCGTATCTTGTTGTAAGATCATGACGTCAGACCGAGTGCTACCCCCTCTCTCGCTGGCTTATAGCGCTTCTCGGTAATATAACGCATGGAAACAGAGAAGGGTGGCCAAGCCTACAAGGAACTTTATATTGTTCCAAAACAATCATACAGAAGATAGTGCACTCCTTTAGAATTGATCATTTTTCACCCCAAAAACGTACGTGAAAATACAAAATACAGTACAAAGTGGTTAACAATTTTTTTTTTATCATAAAAAGTAACAAAAGATTAAAAACAATACATTTCTAGACTAAATTAAATTAAGATAGACCCAAAAAATACCAGTAAAATGCATGTGCAGTTTTGATTTAAAAAAATGACTTATTTTTTCACAACCCCTTCAAAGTCATATTCAATAAAATATGAAACCACTAAAACAACCATTTGCTCTTGATTTATTGACTGTCTTTGTATTTAACATCTAATCTCATTCTCAGCTATCTTGTCAAACAAAAAGAGTGGACTAAATTGTAAGCAAACTTGTACACTGTGTTTTTCTAGGAAAAAGTAAATCAACACCTGTCTCTCTCCCCCGTCAGCTGACCCAAATGAACTCCTCTTGCCAAGCACAGTGAGCCCAACAGGAAAATAAAGAGGCCTGACGTTATGATTAGTAATTGTCATAGTCGCTGGACATCTGCCATGTGGGAAATTCAGACCTTTTATGAACTCATTATATAGCTACCCCTCATGATGACTCACTCACTGCTTTTAGACCATTGAGATGCACCCCAGGGTGCATCGTCTAAAACACCATCCAGCACCCCTACAAGCCATTGCGGGCAGGGGGTAAGATTCACCCACCTCTGGTCTCAAGTGATGTCCCCAAAGTCCTTTCCTTATCTCCATTCCTTCTTCTACACGGATCTGAGAGGACTTTCCTTGTGTTTCTGACTTCAGGTGACTGGAAGGAGATGAGAGTGAGAGGGGGGATAATTGAGGTATGACCCAGCCAGCTTGATGCTTCGTATCCTCAGTCTTCCATACATCCGGCCTAATCTCTCTCCTGCAGAAGCTTTATACCGGGTACTGTATACAGAAAGCCTGTTCCTCTAGGCCATAAAGAAAGTCGATGGGTACATGCCAATGGCTGCACTTACAGAATGTAATGTCATGGTCACAGGAGGTTGGTGGCACCTTAATTGGGGAGAACGGGCTCGTGTTAATGACTGGAGCAGAATCTGTGGAATGTTATCAAATACATCAAACACATGGTTTCCATGGTTTCCATGGTTTCCATGGTGTTTGATGCCATTCCATGTTCTCCATTCCGGCCATTATTATAAGCCATTCTCCCTCCACTGGTCATGGTCGTTATTTAAGCCATAGGCTTTGTTTTTATATGACATTTATCCACGTGAGGGCACAGTCAGCTTACAAAGGCTTAGGAGCTATAGATTGTTTCTTATGTCCAAAGAGGTGACACAATTGCCAAACTGAAATGTTTGGCAACAGTATTACCTTAAATCATAGCAGGGTGGCAGATAGTTAAAATCTATAGAGGTGACATCTTGCTAAACACCCAGGTCAACCTTTATCTGGACTGTCCCATATAGAGGCTCTACAGATGATCATACTGTTAGGGCTACAGTTAGTGTTAGTGGATAGTTAGTTGAAATGTTGTTGACAATTATTGAACACCTACTGAACATCTACAAACCGTCTCCTGACCGTCTCCTGACCGTCTCCTGACCATCTCCTGACCTTCTCCTGACCTTCTCCTGACCGTCTCCTGACAATCTCCTGACCTTCTCCTGACCGTCTCCTGACCGTCTCCTGACCGTATCCTGACCGTCTCCTGACAATCTCCTGACCTTCTCCTGACCGTCTCCTGACCGTCTCCTGACCGTCTCCTGATCGTCTCCTGACAATCTCCTGACCGTCTCCTGATCGTCTCCTGACAGTCTCCTGACCGTCTTCTGACCGTCTCCTGACCATCTCCTGACCTTCTCCTGACCGTCTCCTGATCGTCTCCTGACCGTCTCCTGACCGTCTCCTGACCGTCTCCTGACAATCTCCTGACAATCTCCTGACCTTCTCCTGACCATCTCCTGACCTTCTCCCGACCATCTCCTTGGTACTATCCAAATATAGTGTTACTAACATTTCAGTTTCACAACAAAGTTTCCTAACGGTATAGCATAACGTTATAGGGGTTATAGGGCAGTTACATATATAATCATCTTATAGGAAAAACAAGTGCAGTGTCGTTAATTCTAGAGTGGTCTCCATTGCCAAACATTCAGTTTGAATCTGACTACGTAGTGATATAAAATGGTGACAATGCATTGGTTTCTGTGTCACATAAGATGTTTACCCAAGTAAGCCAATCGGTGTTTTACGTTATTTAACCTTTACTTATGCAGGAAGTCACGTTGAATTCAGATGACCTATTTCATGAGGGAGACCTGATTAGATAGAGAACACTCTGATGATTCTGTTTCGGTGGCTGTCAATAGCTGATAAAATGGAGTTAGCATACGTTTCGGTGGATGTCAATAGCTGATAAAATGGAGTTAGCATACGTTTCGGTGGATGTCAATAGCTGATAAAATGGAGTTAGCATACGTTTCGGTGGATGTCAATAGCTGATAAAATGGAGTTGGCATACGTTTCGGTGGATGTCAATAGCTGATAAAATGGAGTTAGCATTAAGGTCATTGATTGATTGAAATTATTTGAAAATGAAAAGTAGTAGGCTGCTCTAGTCGGAGACAACAGGTTGGAGTTGAGCTGAGGTTAGATTAGGTGTTAGGGTTAGAGGTTGGAGTTGGAGCTAAGGTTAGATTAGGTGTTAGGGTTAGAGGCTGGGGTTGGAGCTGAGGTTAGATTAGGTGTTGGGGTTAGAGGCTGGGGTTGGAGCTGAGGTTAGATTAGGTGTTAGGGTTAGAGGCTGGGGTTGGAGCTAAGGATAGATTAGGTGTTAGGGTTAGAGGCTGGGGTTGGAGCTGAGATTAGATTAGGTGTTAGGGTTAGAGGTTGGGGTTGGAGCTGAGGTTAGATTAGGTGTTAGGGTTAGAGGCTGGGGTTGGAGCTGAGATTAGATTAGGTGTTAGGGTTAGAGGCTGGGGTTGGAGCTGAGATTAGATTAGGTGTTAGGGTTAGAGGTTAGAGCTGAGATAAGATTAGGTGTTAGGGTTAAAGGTTAGAGACTGGAGGCTGGAGCTGAGGTTAGGTGTTAGAGGTTAGAGGCTGGAGCTGAGGTTAGGTGTTAGGGTTAGAGGTTAGAGGCTGGAGATGAGGTTAGGTGTTAGGGTTAGAGGTTAGAGGCTGGAGCTGAGGTTATGTGTTAGGGTTAGAGGTTAGAGTCTGGAGCTGAGGTTAGGTGTTAGGGTTAGCGGTTAGAGGCTGGAGCTGAGGTTATGTGTTAGGGTTAGAGGTTAGAAGCTGGAGCTGAGGTTAGGTGTTAGGGTTAGCGGTTAGAGGCTGGAGCTGAGGTTAGGTGTTAGGGTTAGCGGTTAGAAGCTGGAGCTGAGGTTATGTGTTAGGGTTAGAGGTTAGAAGCTGGAGCTGAGGTTAGGTTTGATTAGGTGTTATGGTTAGAGGTTAGAGTCTGGGGTTGGAACTGATATTTGATTAGGTGTTTGGGTTAGAGGCTAGAGTCTGGAGCTGAGGTTAGGTGTTAGGGTTAGAGGTTGGGGTTGGAGCTGAGATTAGCTGTTAGGGTTAGAGGTTAGAGGTTGGAGCTGAATTTAGGTTAGGTGTTAGGGTTAGAGGTTAGAGGTTGGAGCTGAGGTTAGGTTAGGTGTTAGGGTTAGAGGTTAGAGGTTGGAGCTGAGGTTAGATTAGGTGTTGGGGTTAGAGGCTGGGGTTGGAGCTGAGGTTAGATTAGGTGTTAGGGTTAGAGGCTGGGGTTGGAGCTAAGGTTAGATTAGGTGTTAGGGTTAGAGGCTGGGGTTGGAGCTGAGATTAGATTAGGTGTTAGGGTTAGAGGCTGGGGTTGGAGCTGAGGTAAGATTAGGTGTTAGGGTTAGAGGCTGGGGTTGGAGCTGAGATTAGATTAGGTGTTAGGGTTAGAGGCTGGGGTTGGAGCTGAGATTAGATTAGGTGTTAGGGTTAGAGGTAGAGCTGAGATAAGATTAGGTGTTAGGGTTAAAGGTTAGAGGCTGGAGGCTGGAGCTGAGGTTAGGTGTTAGAGGTTAGAGGCTGGAGCTGAGGTTAGGTGTTAGGGTTAGAGGTTAGAGGCTGGAGATGAGGTTAGGTGTTAGGGTTAGAGGTTAGAGGCTGGAGCTGAGGTTAGGTGTTAGGGTTAGAGGTTAGAGGCTGGAGATGAGGTTAGGTGTTAGGGTTAGAGGTTAGAGGCTGGAGCTGAGGTTATGTGTTAGGGTTAGAGGTTAGAGTCTGGAGCTGAGGTTAGGTGTTAGGGTTAGCGGTTAGAGGCTGGAGCTGAGGTTATGTGTTAGGGTTAGAGGTTAGAAGCTGGAGCTGAGGTTAGGTTTGATTAGGTGTTATGGTTAGAGGTTAGAGTCTGGGGTTGGAACTGATATTAGATTAGGTGTTTGGGTTAGAGGCTAGAGTCTGGAGCTGAGATTAGCTGTTAGGGTTAGAGGTTAGAGGTTAGAGGTTGGAGATGAATTTAGGTTAGGTGTTAGGGTTAGAGATTAGAGGTTGGAGCTGAGGTTAGGTTAGGTGTTAGGGTTAGAGGCTAGAGTCTGGAGCTGAGGTTAGGTGTTAGGGTTAGAGGTTGGGGTTGGAGCTGAGATTAGCTGTTAGGGTTAGAGGTTAGAGGTTAGAGGTTGGAGCTGAATTTAGGTTATGTGTTAGGGTTAAAGGTTAGAGGCTGGGGGCTGAGGTTAGGTGTTAGGGTTAGAGGTTAGAGGTTGGGGATGGAGCTGAGGTTAGGTTAGGTGTTAGGGTTAGAGGTTAGAGGTTGGAGCTGAGTTTAGGTTATGTGTTAGGGTTAAAGGTTAGAGGCTGGGGGCTGAGGTTAGGTGTTAGGGTTAGAGGTTAGAGGTTGGGGATGGAGCTGAGGTTAGGTGTTAAGGTTAGAGGTTAGAGGTTGGGGATGGAGCTGAGGTTAGGTGTTAGGGTTAGAGGTTGGGGATGGAGCTGAGGTTAGGTGTTAGGATTAGAGGTTAGAGATTGGGGATGGGGTTAGGTGTTAGGATTAGAGGTTAGAGATTGGGGATGGGGTTAAGGACTCTGTGTTCCTACATGTAGCTCTATTATTGTCGTCTCTTTAGATGTGTGGATATTGTAGCCCTACTCCTACACCACTAACCCAGAAAACTCTAGCTGGGCCAGCAGAACAATGCTTTTCCTGTCCCCTGTTCTCTCTCTGTTTCTCACTCTCTTTCTCTCACTCTCTCACACAGAGACAGACAGGCAGGCAGACAGTTTTGATAATGCTCACTTTGTGCTCAGTCATCTATCATTACAAGGCACCAGGACTGGTGGTGTTATCACTCGTTACAACATACCCTAACACAGAAAAAGGAAGCTATATTTGCATGTGAGGATTTTGGCAGTGTGATGAGCATGTGAAGGAGGGAGCGGGGAAAACAGGAGGAACAGGAAGGAACAAGGGAAACAGGGGAGTCACACTTCAAAACAGAGCTCCAAAACAACAGCAGGATTGATGGGCAGGGTAACAAATCGAGTGGACAGTAAACTTTGTCTCGCCTGTTTACCTCTCTCTCCTCCTCTCCTTCTCTCATAGTCTCTCATCCTGTCTCTGTCTGTCTACCCACACTCTCCCTCTCTCTCCTCTCTCACCCTCTCTCTATCCCCTCTCTCTCTCACCCTCTCTCTTTGTCTCTCCAACCTCCTCTCTTTCTTTCTTTCTCTCTCTCTCTCTCTCTCTCTCTCTCTCTCTCTCTCTCTCTCTCTCTCTCGCTGTCTCCTCCCCCTCTCTCTGTCTCCAAGCCAGCTGTTGTATCGGTCCGGTCTCCTCAGACTCTTTTTACATTCGGCTCACATTCAACGTTTGGGTCATGGAGTTCTTCCCAACCCAACCCAACCCTTCCTTTGTCAAAGCTCTCTGCCTCTCTTCTTCCCTTCTTTCTCTCATTCCCCCTTTCTCCCTCTCCTTCCCTCTGCTCTGGGTCAAACCAACTCGACAGCATCAACAAGTCTTGAAGAAGTCCAATTGAGCTCCACTCCTGTCACAGCCGTCCGACAGGCAGCCAGCTCTTGCCAAGTCAGCTATGTTCACTGTGGGGGTTAGTGAACACTGGAGATAATGTCAAGTCATGCAGTTCCCAAAAAGCATTCCGAATGACCCCCTGCCCACCCCCTCCCCCACACACACACTCTCTCAATCACTTGATCCAAATGTAGGTGACACAGATTTTCTATATCAGTCATAATTATAATTACGGATCCGCCCCTTTTTTTAAATTGTCGCCTAAAATGACATACCCAAATCTAACTGCCTGTAGCTCAGGACAAGAAGCAAGGATATGCATATTCTTGATACAATTTGAAAGGAAACACTTTGAAGTTTGTGTAAATGTGAACGTAATGTTTGTACTATCATCTTTGGAATGCATGAGAAAGGCCATAATGCATTATTACAGCCCAGGTGCAATTTAGATTTTGGCCACTAGATGTGTGCAAAGTTTTAGACTGATCCAGTGAACTATTGCGTTTCTGTTAAAAATTTGGTGTCAAGACTGCCCAAATATGCCTAATTGGTTTATTAACAACTTTTCAAGTTCATAACTGTGCACTCTCCTCAAACAATAGCATGGTATTATTTCACTGTAATAGCTATTGTACATTGGACAGTGCAGTTAGATTAACAAGAATTTAAGCTTTCTGCCAATATCAGATATGTCTATATCCTGGGAAATGTTCTTGTTACTTACAAGCTCATGCTAATCGCATTAGCGCATATTAGCTCTAACCGTCCCGCGGATGGGACACCGATCTGTAGAGATCCATTTAAAGACTGTATAACACAATACAGTAAATATTTTTGCATTTTTACACTTCATAAAAATTATACTGAACAAAAATATAAACGCAACATGCAACAATTTCAAAGATTTTACTGAGTTACAGTTCATATAAGGAAATCAGGCAATTGAAATAAATTAATTAGACCCTAATCTATGGATTTCACATGACTGGGCCTGGCTCCCACTGGGGAACCAGGTCCAGCCAATCTGAATAAGTTTTGCCCGACAAAAGTAGTTCTCAGCAACCCACCCCCCTCCCTCAGACAATCCCGCAGGTAAAGAAGCCGGATGTGGAGGTCCTGGGATGGCGTGGTCTGCAGTTCTGAGACCGGTTGGACGTACTGACAAATTCTCTAAAATGGCGTTGAAGGCAGCTTAATGAACATTAATTTCTCTGGCAACAGCTCTGGTGACCATTCCTGCAGTCAGCATGCCAATTGCACACTCCCTCAAATCTTGAGACATCTGTGGCATTGTGTTGTGTGACAAAACTGCACATTTTAAAGTGGCATTTTATTGTCCCCAGTACAAGGTGCACCTGTGTAATGATCAGGTTGTTTAATCAGCTTATTGATATGCCACACCTGTCAGGTGGATGGATTATCTTGGCTAAAGATAAATGCTCACTAACAGGGATGTTAACAAATTTGTGCACAACATTTGAGAGAAATAATATTTTTGTGCATTTAGAACATTTCTGGGATCTTTTATTTCAGCTCATGAAACATGGGATCAACACTTTACATGTTGCGTTTATATTTTTGTTCCTAATACTTTAAAGAGTATTATAATAATAATAATATATTTTATTTGTGCATTTTAAGATATTCAAACGTACTTTATGCGGTTTTCAGGCTTACCTTATGCGGTACTCAGACTTACCTTATGCGGTATTCAGATTTATCTTATGCGGTATTCAGGCTTACCTTATGCGGTATTCAGACTTACCTTATGCGGTATTCAGACTTACCTTATGCGGTATTCAGACTTACCTTATGCGGTATTCAGACTTACCTTATGCGGTATTCAGACTTACCTTATGCGGGTGCTAAATAGGCTTTGCAGGCATGATTCCTTTGCAGCCACTGAATACATTTAATTCAGCACCAATTGGTAGATTTATGATCTTGTACGTTATATAGGGTTAGGAAAGTATTTATGAATAATAAAAAAACAGGTTTGGAGAGCCTTTATGCACGGACATGACAGAGGAGAGAAAAGCAAACTGACGATTTAGGCTAATGGAATATAACATTTTCACCTAAAATTACATACCCAAATCTAACTGCCTATATCTCAGGCCCTGAAGCAAGGATATGCATATTCTTGGTACCATGTGAAAGGAACTTTGCGGAAATGTGAAAGGAATGTAGGCGAATATAACAGAATAGATCTGGTAAAAGAAAATACAAAGAAAAAAAACAACCGTTCTTTTGTATTTTTTTGTACCATCATCTTTGAAATGCAAGAGAAAGGCCATCATGTATTATTCCAGCCCATTTGCTATTTAGATTTTGTCCACTAGATGGCAGCAGTGCATGTGCAAAGTTTCAGACTGATCCAATGAACTATTGCATTTCTGTTGAAAATGTTGTGTCAAGACTGCCCAAATGTGCCTAATATGTTAATTAATAACTTTTCAAGTTCATAACTGTGCCCTCTCCTCAAACAATAGCATGGTATTATTTCACTGTAATAGCTACTGTAAATTGGACAGTGTAGTTAGATTAACAAGAATGTAAGCTTTCTGACAATATCAGATATGTCTATGTCCTGGGAAATGTTCTTGTTACTTACTTACTTGTTACTTACTTAAAACAACTCAGTAGGCTTGGTGCAATATACTGTCATTTGTGCATGGCTACAGAAGCCTATAGCTTAGTTAAAAGTTACAAGGCCAACATTTCATAAACTTTACTGTGGAAAAGATGATAAGTTGATATGCTTCAGTTTGCTGCCATATGACTTGTCACCAGAAATTATAAGAGTAAAATGAATCTAAAACTACTTCCATTTACAATCCCCTTACTCATTTACATTACATTTAAGTCATTTAGCAGACGCTCTTATCCAGAGCGACTTACAAGTACATACATTCATACTTATTTTTATTTTATTTTTTTTTGTACTCATTTACCTAGCTCATATCAATGTGTAACTTACAGAGCATGGTGTTATTTATATTGTAACCTTTATTTAACTAGGCAAGGCAGTTTATAATGACAGTCTATCTTGTTCAGGAGTAGAACAACAGATTTTTACCTTGTCATCTCAGGGATTTGATCCAGCAACCTTTTGGTAACTGGCCAAATGCTCTAACCCAATGCTCTAACCACTAGGCTAGCTGCCACCCCAAATGGTTTTATTTATAGAATGGTGTTATTTCTAGAATGTTGTTATTTCTATTTGGGCTCCTGAGTGGCACAGTGGTCTAAGGCACTGCATCTCTGTGCAAGAGGCATCATCTCTATCCCTGGTTTGAATCCAGGCTGAATCACATCCAGCTGTGATTGGGAGTCCCATAGGGCGGCGCACAATTGGTCAAGCATCGTCCGGGTTTGGACGGTGTAGGCCGTCATTGTAAATAAGAACTTGTTCTTAACTGACTTGCCTAGTTAAATAAAGGTTAAATGTGACATATGCTCTTATCAATGTGTAACTTACAGTGCATGGAGAACAGTGTTATTGTAGTGTTATTGTGCTGTTCAGACGGGCAGACTCAGGCGGCGCTGTTCAGACGGGCAGTGAGTGAGGCTGCCACCGGAGGTCTGGTACGTGGAGGAGGCACCGGATAGACCGGACCGTGGAGGCTCACTGGAGGTCTCGAGCACCGAGCCTGCCCAACCCTACCTGGCTGAATGCTCCCCGTAGCCAGGCCAGTGCGGGCTATTCCACCTCGCCGCACTGGCTGTGCTGGCGAACCGGGGACACCATGCGTAGGGCTGGTGCCATGTACCCCGGCCCGAGGAGACGCACTGGAGACCAGATGCGCTGAGCCGGCTTCATGGCACCTGGCTCGATGCCCACTCTATCCCGGCCGATACGAGACGCTGCTATGTACTGCACCGGGCTCTGCCTGCGCACCGGGGACACCGTGCGCCTCACGGCATAACACGGTGCCTGCCGGTCCCTCTCTCTCCACGGTAAGCACGGGGAGTTGGCTCAGGTCTCCTACCTGACTTAACCACACTCCCCGTGTGCCACCCCCCAATACATTTTTGGGGCTGCCTCTCGGGCTTCCAACCGCGCTTTCGTGCTGCCTCCTCATACCACCGCCTCTCAGCTTTCGCTGCCTCCAGCTCTGCTTTGGGGCGGCGATATTCACCAACCTGAGCCCAGGGTCCTTCTCCGTTTAAAATCTCCTCCCATGTCCAGGAGTCCTGAGATTTCGGCCTCTGCTGCTGCTGCTGCCCGTTACCACGCTGCTTGGTGCGGTTGTGGTGGGTGATTCTGTAACGATCTTCGTCGGGTGAAAGAGAGGAGGACCAAGATGCAGCGTGGTGAGTATTCATTTTAATTAGAATACTTGAACAAGAACCATAACAATAAACCAACAAACAGACGACGACGAAACAGTCCCGTAACGTGAACACAAACACAGGAACAATCACCCACAACCCACAATACAAAACAGCCTACCTAAATATGGTTCCCAATCAGAGACAACGAATGACACCTGCCTCTGATTGAGAACCATATCAGGCCAAACACATAGAAATAGACAAACTAGACATACAACATAGAATGCCCACTCAGATCACACCCTGACCAAACAAAACATAGAAACATACAAAGCAAACTATGGTCAGGGCGTGACAGTTATTTATTATTGTAGAAATATTAAGTAGATGTGGTTCCAGTCGGAACGGAGAGGCTCCTCAACCTTATTCATCGTTTCATCGCACGTAAAGGTGATGTAATTATGAGGGAATTATGTCAAGGTCAGAATACAGTGTATCTGTAGACCCACCTCCGTTTCTTTGATCTTCAACCCAAACAATGAATAGCCTGATATTCTCATGCTTGAGTTCAAGGTCAGAATACACTTAGAGAGATGAGTGTATAAAAAAGGGATATATGTTACATTTACGAGTCCTTAACTAAAGTAAGATTCTACAAGAGACCCTCTCTGGGCCCAAGATGGCTGTGTCATTGGTAACAATAATGGTGGGTGAGGATCAGAGAATACTATGCAATGGTTTAAAATGATATTATATTCCATCAGCTTTCATTACTCTTACTCATGTACTGTACAGTAATCTCCTGGCACACGATATACAGCTCCGATGCCCGTGAACGTTTAAAGGCTTGTACCGCTGGTCCAGGAGGCCTATAAAGTATTACTATTGGAGAGGGTTCTGATGGTTGCTCTTATTAAAGGCCCAGTGCAGTCAAAAGCTTGATTGTCCTGTGTTTTATATATATTTCCACACTATGAGTTTGGAATAATACTGTGACATTGTGAAAATGATGCTAATGCCGTTTTAGTGTAAGAGCTGTTTGAAATGAACGCCTGAAATGTCAACCTGTTTTGGTGGGATGGAGTTTTGGCCTTCCATGGTGACATCACCATGCAGTAAATTAGTTAATAGACCAATAACAAAGAGAGTTCAAAACCTCTCTGCCAATAACAGCTAGTTTTCAGTTTTCCCCTCCCCGCTCAGACCACTCCCAGACAGTCCTTGCCCAATTCTTGCTTGAAAAATTGCTCTTGCTAAGAAGCACATTTTTTGTTCTGATTTGACCATTTTGATTGAAAGCAATCACAGTAAGGTATACTATTAGTGGATTTGAATTAGTGGATTCGGCTATTTCAGTCACACCCGTTTCAGTCACACAGGTGTATTAACTAGAGCACACAGCCATATCCATAGACAAACATTGTCAGTAGAATACTGAAGAGCTCATTGGATGCCACCTTTCCAACAAGTCAGTTCGTCAAATTTCTGCCCTGCTAAAGCTGCCCTGGTCAACTGTAAGTGCTGTTATTGTGAAGTGGAAACGTCTAGGAGCAACAACCGCTCAGCCGTGAAGTGGTAGGCCACAAAAGCTAAGCCTAAGATCACCAAGCGCAATGCCAAGCATCGGCTGGAGTGGTGTAAAGCTCGCCGCCATTGGACTCTGGAGCAGTGGAAATGCGTTCTCTGTAGTGATGAATCACGCTTCATCATCTGCCAGTCCGACAAACGAATCTGGATTTGGTAGATGTCAGGAAAACGCTACCTGCCCGAATGCATAGTGCAAAATGTAAAGTTTGGTGGAGGAGGAACAATGGTCTGGGGCTGTTTTTCATGGTTTCGGCTGTGAGCATACAGCATACAGCATACAATTATATTCTAGATGATTCTGTACTTCCAACTTTGTGGCAACAGTTTGGGGATGACCCTTTCCCTTTTCAGCCTGACAATGCCCCCATGCAAAAAGTGAGGTCTATACAGAAATGGCTTGTCTAGATCGGTGTGGAATAACTTGACTGGCCTGCACAAAGCCCTGACCTCAACCCATCGAACACCTTTGGGATGAATTGGACAGCCGACGCCGAGCCAGGCCTAATCGCCCAACATCGGTGCCCGATCTCACTAATGCTCTTGCTCCCCGCAGCAATGTTTCAGAAGAGTGCAAGTTGTTATAGCAGCAAAGGGGGGACCGACTCCATATTAAAGCCCATGATTTTGGAATGAGATGTTCAACGAACAGGTGTCCACATACTTTAGTCACGTAGTGTACTTGTTACTCAGACATGATATTGAGATAAAAACAGCTGCATTGGGTGCAGTTCCCACTCCTCTCGTACATTGGACTGTGAGTAGAGGGCACAGGAAAGACAGGAGAATATGTGTCAAAATAAAATATGCAGTGTGATGGATTCGTACCCACGCCGACACGGGACATATGTGCAGTGGGGAGAGAGTTTGAGTCAATGTGACCTCACTGCATGATGTTAAACAATCATGTGGGCCAACTTTGATACATGTACAAATGTTTGGCCAATACTCACTGATGGATACAAAGGCAACATGCATATAAAGTCAATATTTACTCTAATTACAAAGTTGTATGAGTGCCAGGCTAAATCCTATAAAAAATGAGCTCCAGAAATGCAAACATGGAGTTTGGATACGAGTTTGGTTATATGATCCATGACCTGATTTGGTAGGAGACATTGTTAGAAACAGCAGATGAGAGTGATATTTCAGCACAGGGGGTCTTGACTACAGGAGCTGGTCAGAGCTACTGAATGTCCTTGGTCTAACCTGGGCACCACTGACCAACATGGATATCAAGACAACACTGAACACGTATTGTTACACTAGTCTTTCTATTGCATAATGAATGGTTCTTGGTTGACAGTAGACAGAAGCAGATGCTATGATGAGGGACTTACAAGCTATGCAAACACTAGGCATGTAAACATTACACATGTATAAGAGACTTATAGAATAACAATGTAGAACTGCAGTCTTATAAGGAATAGCTGTCTGCATGAAGAAAAGGTAAACAATGAAACATACCCCTAGATCCCACGCCTAACACACACACACACACACACACACACACACACACACACACACACACACACACACACACACACACACACACACACACACACACACACACACACACACACACACACACACACACACACACACACAGACACACACACACACACACACACACAGACGCAAGCAGATACACACACACACACACACACACACACACACACACACACACACACACACACACACACACACACACACACACACACACACACACACAGACACACACACACACACAGACGCAAGCAGATACACACACACACACACACACACACACACACACACACACACAGACACACACACACACACACAGACACACACACACACACACACACACACACACACACACACACACACACACACACACACACACACACACACACACACACACACACACACACACACACACACACACACACACACACACACACACACACACACACACACACACACACACACACACACACACACACACACACACACAAGCATCAGAATGCTTTCCTCAAATATTTACTTTAATTACAAAGTTGTGTATGCGCCGGGCTAAATCCTACAAACAATAAGCTCCAGAAATGCAAACACAGCAGTTGGATATGACCATGTTTATCTAACCTGATTTGGATGTAGACAGTGTTTGAAACAGTAGATGAGAGTGATATTTCAGCACAGGGGGTCTTGACTACAGGAGCTGGTCAGAGCTTCTGAATGTCCTTGGTCTAACCTGGGCACCACTGATCAACATGGATATCGTGCCATAAATCAGCACAATCTACTCTTTTGGTTTTTCAAATTGCGTTGTGTTTTGAAGCTAAAATTAGGATCATGTATACTGTGCTAATTACCACACAAACAATAGTAACAGAGAGCAACGTACAACACGGCGAACTTAGCAGAACTAGTAATTTGTGGTAAATGCAGTATAGAACAACAGTGTTTAACAACATTGTTAAATCACGGCTTTATTGACAACGTTCCCATCTGAAACAAATCTTCTATACTAGTATTCTTTATTAGCCCGGCACCTATGTTTTTAACGATGTGCGTAGGACCACAAACTTTTATTAAATTCATGGGGACCACCATCTTTATGCTCTCCCATCCAAATACATTACGAAAGTGGATATATCATTTGTTGACATCAATACAAATAACAACCACTAATTGTACTGTTTGTATCTGTTTGTCTCGTTACTAAGAAGACTGCTGGCCAACAACACATCCCTTTGCATACCTATAAGGTGAATATGGAGGATTACTACGTGATGGCAGAGCTGCAGCCAGACATGTCTCTGTCTGATGACGCTCAGATGTTCTCCATCCATACCAGATCTGGGTTCAAATACTACACTGAACAAAAATATAAACACATGTAAAGTGTTGGTTGCATATTTTCATGAGCTGAAATGAAAGATCCCAGAAATTGTCCATACACAAAAAAAGCTTATTTCGCTCTCAAATTTTGGCCACACATTTATTTATATCACTGTTAGTGAGCATTTCTCCTTTGCCAAGGTAATCCACCGACAGGTGTGGCATATCAATAAGCTGATTAAACAGCGTGATCATTACGTAGTTGCGCCTTGTGCTGGGGACAATAAAAGGCCAATCTAAAATGTTCCGTTTTGTCACACAACACAACGCCACAGATGTCTTGCATTTTGAGTGAGCATTTTGAGTGAGCGTTTTGAGTGAGCATTTTGAGTGAGCGTTTTGAGTGAGCATTTTGAGTGAGCATTTTGAGTGAGCGTTTTGAGTGAGCGTTTTGAGTGAGCGTTTTGAGTGAGCGTTTTGAGTGAGCGTTTTGAGTGAGCGTTTTGAGTGAGCGTTTTGAGTGAGCATTTTGAGTGAGCATTTTGAGTGAGCATTTTGAGTGAGCATTTTGAGTGAGCGTGCAATTGGCATGCTAACTGCTGGAATGTTCACCAGAGCTGTTGCCAGAGAATTCCTCTAACGTCGTTTTAGAGAATTTGGCAGTACGTCCAACTGGCTTCAGAATCACGTGTAACCACATCCGGCTACTTCATCTTTTATTTATTTGTATTTTTTTATTAAACCTTTATTTATTGAGGCAAGTCAGTTAAGAACAAATTCTTATTTACAATGACGGCCTACCAAAAGGCAAAAGGCCTCCTGCGGGGACAGGGACTTGGATTAAAAATATATATATTTTTTAAAGAATATAGAACAAAACACACATCACGACGAGACAACACAACACTACATAAAGAGAGACCTAAGACAACAACATAGCAAGGCAGCAACACATGACAACACAGCATGGTAGCAACACAACATGACAACAACATGGTAGCAACACAACATGGTAGCAGCACAAAACATTGTACAAACATTATTGGGCACAGACAACAGCACAAAGGGAGACTAGCCACCCATACAGCTGATGAAACTTTGGATTTGCACAACGGAAGAAGTTCTGCAAAAACTGTCAAAAACCGTCTCAGGGAAGCTCATCTGACTGCTCGTCATCCTCACCAGGGTCTTAACCTGACTGCAATTCGACGTCATAACCGACTTCAGTGGGCAAATGCTCACCTTCGTTGGCATGCTGAGTTCTCTTCACAGATGAATCCCGGTATCAACTGTACTGGGCAGATGGCAGTGTGTATGACATCGTGTGGGCGAGCGGTTTGCTGATGTCAGTGTTGTGAACAGAGTGCCCCATGGTGGCGGTGAGGTTATAGTATGGGCAGGCATAAGCTACGGACAATGAACACAATTGCATTTTATTGATGTCAATTTGAATGAGCACAGAGATACTGTGAAGAGATCCTGAGGTCAATGGTTGTGTCATTCATCTGTCTCCATCACTTCGTGTTTCAGTATGATAATGCACGGCCCCTTGTTACAAGGATCTGTACACAATTCCTTGAAAGCTGAAAATGTTCCAGTTCTTCTATGGTCTGCATACTCACCAGACATGTCACCCATTGAGCATGTTTGGGACGCTCTGGACCGACGTGTATGACAGCGTGTTCAAGTTCCCACCGTTATCCAGCAACTTCGCACAGCCATTGAAGAGGATTGGGACAACATTCCACAGGCCACAATCAACAGCCTGATCAACTCTATGTGAAGGAGATGTGTCACGCTGCATGAGGCAAAAGCCACTTTATGTTTATATACCCTACATTACTCATCTCATATGTATATACTGTACACTATACCATCTACTGCATCTTGCCTATGCCGTTCTGTACCATCACTCATTCATATATCTTTATGTACATATTCTTTATCCCTTTACACTTGTGTGTATAAGGTAGTAGTTGTGGAATTGTTAGGTTAGATTACTTGTTGGTTATTACTGCATTGACGGAACTAGAAGCACAAGCATTTCACTACACTCGCATTAACATCTGCTAACCATGTGTATGTGACAAATAAAATTTGATTTGATTTGAAATGGTGGTCACACCAGATACTGACTGGTTTTCTGATCCATGCCTCTACATTCTTTTTAAGGTATCTGTGACCAACAGATGCATATCAGTTGCGTTTTTTTTGTGTGTATTTGAAATCACTTCAAATTCTTAATCTGTGCTTGATTAAGCTTGCCTGGCTTAAGGGACCCGTAGTATAGTCCCAAAACCGCAAACCCCACCCATCTGGCACTCCAGGCAGGCTAGAGCAAACGCTGAAAGTATTTGAAGGATTTCAAACAGTATTTCCACCAGGTCTGATCCATGCTGCTGTCCCTGTCAGTCCCGTGCATGGACGCTGCTCTGTGGGCCCTATGATTATTTATTCTGAGCCATCTGTCTCAGGCCTAGAAATTGGATTATTCAGTTTCAATGCTGAACTTTGGTTCACCCTGATAATGTTCTAATATCCACATATCTTGCTGTATTACCACTCTCTCACAGACCATGGAAACAAGGAGAGCAGTGCTCCCTAGCAGTCACTGGGCTCTCTGGTTACTACCAGTGCTCTCTAGCAGTCACTGGGCTCTCCGGTTACTACCAGTGTTCTCTAGCAGTCACTGGGCCCTCTGGTTACTACCAGTGCTCCCTAGCAGTCACTGGGCTCTCTGGTTACTACCAGTGCTCTCTAGCAGTCACTGGACTCTCTGGTTACTACCAGTGCTCCCTAGCAGTCACTGGGCTCTCTGGTTACTACCAGTGCTCTCTAGCAGTCACTGGGCTCTCTGGTTACTACAAGTGCTCTCTAGCAGTCACTGGGCTCTCTGGTTACTACCAGTGCTCCCTAGCAGTCACTGGGCCCCCTGGTTATTACCAGTGCTCTCTAGCAGTCACTGGGATCTCTGGTTACTACCAGTGCTCTCTAGCAGTCACTGGGCTCTCTGGTTACTACCAGTGCTCCCTAGCAGTCACTGGGCCCCCTGGTTATTACCAGTGCTCTCTAGCAGTCACTGGGATCTCTGGTTACTACCAGTGCTCTCTAGCAGTCACTGGGCTCTCTGGTTACTACCAGTGCTCTCTAGCAGTCACTGGACTCTCTGGTTACTACCAGTGCTCCCTAGCAGTCACTGGACTCTCTGGTTACTACCAGTTCTAGCAGTCACTGGGCTCTCTGGTTACTACCAGTGCTCCCTAGCAGTCACTGGGCTCTCTGGTTACTACCAGTGCTCTCTAGCAGTCACTGGGATCTCTGGTTACTACCAGTGCTCTCTAGCAGTCACTGGACTCTCTGGTTACTACCAGTGCTCCCTAGCAGTCACTGGGCTCTCTGGTTACTACCAGTGCTCCCTAGCAGTCACTGGACTCTCTGGTTACTACCAGTGCTAGCAGTCACTGGACTCTCTGGTTACTATCAGTGCTCTCTAGCAGTCACAGGGCTCTCTGGTTACTACCAGTGTTCTCTAGCAGTGACTGGGCTCTCTGGTTACTACCAGTGTTCTCTAGCAGTGACTGGGCTCTCTGGTTACTACCAGTGTTCTCTAGCAGTGACTGGGCTCTCTGGTTACTACCAATGCCACAGGGTGTTACAGAGTGCTACAGCGTGCTACAGGGTGCTACAGGGTGCTACAGCGTGTTACAGTGTGCTACAGGGTGTTACAGCGTGTTACAGCGTGTTACAGGGTGTTACAGGGTGTTACAGCGTGTTACAGCGTGTTACAGCGTGCTACAGCGTGTTACAGCGTGTTACAGCGTGCTACAGCGTGTTACAGCGTGCTACAGGGTGTTACAGAGTGCTACAGCGTGCTACAGGGTGCTACAGGGTGTTACAGCATGCTACAGCGTGTTACAGCGTGCTACAGTGTGTTACAGCGTGTTACAGCGTGTTACAGCGTGCTACAGTGTGTTACAGCGTGTTACAGCGTGCTACAGGGTGTTACAGCGTGCTACAGCGTGATACAGCGTGCTACAGCGTGTTTCAGCGTGCTACAGCGTGCTACAGCGTGCCACAGCGTGCTACAGCGTGTTAAAGCATGCTACAGCGTGTTACAGCGTGTTACAGCATGCTACAGCGTGCTACAGCGTGTTACAGCGTGCTACAGCATGCTACAGCGTGTTACAGCATGATACAGCGTGCTACAGCGTGTTACATCGTGTTACAGCGTGCTACAGCGTGTTACAGCGTGCTACAGCGTGCTACAGCGTGTTACAGCGTGTTACAGCGTGTTACAGCGTGTTACAGCGTGTTACAGCGTGCTACAGCGTGCTACAGCATGCTACAGCGTGTTACAGCGTGCTACAGCGTGCTACAGCGTGTTACAGCGTGTTACAGCGTGTTACAGCGTGTTACAGGGTGTTACAGCGTGCTACAGCGTGTTACAGCGTGCTACAGCGTGTTACAGCGTGTTACAGCGTGTTACAGCGTGCTACAGCGTGTTACAGCGTGCTACAGCGTGTTACAGCGTGCTACAGCGTGCTACAGCGTGCTACAGCGTGCTACAGCGTGCTACAGCGTGTTACAGCGTGTTACAGCGTGTTACAGGGTGTTACAGCGTGCTACAGCGTGCTACAGAGTGTTACAGCGTGCTACAGTGTGTTACAGCGTGCTACAGCGTGTTACAGCGTGCTACAGCGTGTTACAGCGTGTTACAGCGTGTTACAGCGTGCTACAGCGTGTTACAGCGTGCTACAGCGTGCTACAGCGTGCTACAGCGTGTTACAGCGTGTTACAGCGTGCTACAGCGTGCTACAGCGTGCTACAGCGTGTTACAGCGTGTTACAGCGTGCTACAGCGTGTTACAGCGTGCTACAGCGTGCTACAGCGTGTTACAGCGTGTTACAGCGTGTTACAGCGTGTTACAGCGTGCTACAGCGTGCTACAGCGTGTTACAGCGTGCTACAGCGTGTTACAGCGTGTTACAGCGTGCTACAGCGTGCTACAGCGTGTTACAGCGTGTTACAGCGTGTTACAGCGTGTTACAGGGTGTTACAGCGTGCTACAGCGTGCTACAGCGTGCTACAGCGTGTTACAGCATGTTACAGGGTGTTACAGCGTGTTACAGCGTGCTACAGTGTGCTACAGCGTGTTACAGTGTGCTACATCGTGTTACAGCGTGCTACAGTGTGTTACAGTGTGCCACAGGGTGTTACAGCGTGCTACAGTGTGTTACAGCGTGTTACAGTGTGCTACAGCGTGTTACAGAGTGTTACAGCGTGCTACAGCGTGTTACAGTGTGCTACAGCGTGCTACAGCGTGGTACAGTGTGCTACAGGGTGTTACAGCGTGCTACAGCGTGCTACAGCGTGCTACAGAGTGTTAAAGCATGCTACAGCGTGTTACAGCGTGTTACAGCATGCTACAGCGTGCTACAGTGTGTTACAGCGTGTTACAGCGTGCTACAGCGTGCTACAGCGTGCTACAGTGTGTTACAGCGTGCTACAGCATGCTACAGCGTGCTACAGCGTGTTACAGCATGCTACAGCGTGTTACAGCATGCTACAGCGTGCCACAGCGTGCTACAGCGTGCTACAGCGTGCTACAGTGTGTTACAGCGTGCTACAGCATGCTACAGCGTGTTACAGCGTGTTACAGCGTGTTACAGCGTGTTACAGCGTGCTACAGCGTGTTACATCGTGTTACAGCGTGTTACAGGGTGTTACAGCGTGCTACAGCGTGCTACAGCGTGTTACAGCGTGTTACAGCGTGTTACAGGGTGTTACAGCGTGTTACAGCGTGTTACAGCGTGTTACAGCGTGCTACAGCGTGTTACAGCGTGCTACAGCGTGTTACAGCGTGTTACAGCGTGCTACAGCGTGTTACAGCGTGCTACAGTGTGTTACAGGGTGTTACAGCGTGCTACAGCGTGTTACAGGGTGTTACAGCGTGCTACAGCGTGTTACAGGGTGTTACAGCGTGCTACAGCGTGTTACAGCGTGCTACAGCGTGTTACAGCGTGTTACAGCGTGTTACAGCGTGCTACAGTGTGTTACAGTGTGCTACAGCGTGTTACAGGGTGTTACAGCGTGCTACAGCGTGTTACAGGGTGCTACAGAGTGTTACAGCGTGCTACAGCGTGTTACAGGGTGCTACAGCGTGTTACAGCATGCTACAGTGTGTTACAGCGTGTTACAGCGTGTTACAGTGTGCTACAGCGTGTTACAGGGTGTTACAGCGTGCTACAGTGTGTTACAGTGTGCTACAGCGTGTTACAGTGTGTTACAGCGTGCTACAGCGTGTTACAGGGTGCTACAGAGTGTTACAGCGTGCTACAGCGTGTTACAGCGTGTTACAGGGTGTTACAGGGTGCTACAGAGTGTTACAGGGTGCTACAGCGTGTTACAGGGTGCTACAGAGTGTTACAGCATGCTACAGCGTGCTACAGTGTGTTACAGCGTGCTACAGCGTGCTACAGCGTGCTACAGTGTGTTACAGCGTGCTACAGCATGCTACAGCGTGCTACAGCGTGTTACAGCGTGCTACAGCGTGTTACAGCGTGTTACATCGTGTTACAGCGTGCTACAGCGTGCTACAGCATGCTACAGCATGCTACAGCGTGCTACAGCGTGTTACAGCGTGCTACAGCGTGTTACAGCGTGTTACAGCGTGCTACAGTGTGCTACAGCGTGTTACAGCGTGCTACAGCGTGCTACAGGGTGTTACAGCGTGCTACAGCGTGTTACAGCGTGCTACAGCGTGTTACAGCGTGCTACAGCGTGCTACAGGGTGTTACGGCGTGCTACAGCGTGTTACAGCGTGCTACAGCGTGTTACAGCGTGTTAGTGTGTTACAGTGTGCTACAGAGTGTTACAGCATGCTACAGGGTGTTACAGCATGCTACAGCGTGTTACAGTGTGTTACAGCATGCTACAGCGTGTTACAGCGTGCTACAGCGTGTTACAGCGTGTTACAGCGTGCTACAGCGTGTTACATCGTGTTACAGCGTGTTACAGCGTGTTACAGCGTGTTACAGCGTGTTACAGCGTGTTACAGCGTGCTACAGCGTGTTACATCGTGTTACAGCGTGTTACAGCGTGTTACAGCGTGTTACAGCGTGCTACAGCGTGTTACAGCGTGCTACAGCGTGCTACAGCGTGTTACAGCGTGTTACAGCGTGTTACATCGTGTTACAGCGTGTTACAGCGTGTTACAGCGTGTTACAGCGTGCTACAGCGTGTTACATCGTGTTACAGCGTGTTACAGCGTGCTACAGCGTGCTACAGCGTGCTACAGGGTGTTACAGCGTGCTACAGCGTGTTACATCGTGTTACAGCGTGCTACATCGTGTTACAGCGTGTTACAGCGTGTTACAGCGTGTTACAGCGTGTTACAGGGTGTTACAGCGTGTTACAGCGTGTTACAGGGTGTTACAGCGTGCTACAGCGTGTTACATCGTGTTACAGCGTGTTACAGGGTGTTACAGCGTGCTACAGCGTGCTACAGCGTGTTACAGCGTGCTACAGCGTGTTACATCGTGCTACAGAGTGTTACAGCGTGCTACAGCGTGTTACAGAGTGCTACAGAGTGTTACAGCGTGCTACAGCGTGCTACAGCGTGTTACAGCGTGCTACAGCGTGTTACAGCGTGCTACAGTGTGTTACAGCGTGCTACAGCGTGCTACAGCGTGTTACAGCGTGCTACAGTGTGTTACAGCGTGTTACAGCGTGCTACAGCGTGTTACAGCGTGTTACAGCGTGCTACAGTGTGTTACAGCGTGTTACAGCGTGCTACAGCGTGTTACAGCGTGTTACAGCGTGTTACAGCGTGCTACAGCGTGTTACAGCGTGCTACAGCGTGTTACAGCGTGTTACAGCGTGTTACAGCGTGTTACAGCGTGCTACAGCGTGCTACAGCGTGTTACAGCGTGTTACAGCGTGTTACAGCGTGCTACAGCGTGCTACAGCGTGCTACAGCGTGTTACAGCGTGCTACAGCGTGTTACAGCGTGCTACAGTGTGCTACAGCGTGTTACAGCGTGTTACAGCGTGCTACAGCGTGCTACAGCGTGCTACAGCGTGTTACATCGTGTTACAGCGTGTTACAGCGTGCTACAGCGTGCTACAGCGTGTTACAGCGTGTTACAGCGTGTTACAGCGTGCTACAGCGTGCTACAGCGTGCTACAGCGTGCTACAGCGTGTTACAGTGTGGTACAGCGTGTTACAGCGTGTTACAGCGTGTTACAGGGTGCTACAGCGTGTTACAGGGTGCTACAGCGTGTTACAGCGTGCTACAGGGTGTTACAGCGTGCTACAGCGTGTTACAGCGTGTTACAGCGTGTTACAGCGTGTTACAGTGTGCTACAGCGTGTTACAGCGTGCTACAGCGTGTTACAGCGTGCTACAGCGTGTTACAGCATGCTACAGGGCGCTACAGCGTCCTACAGCGTGTTACAGCGTGTTACAGCGTGAGAGAGGGGTGGGAGTTTATTGGGATAGTCTTTAAAGCAATTCATTAAATTTAATCTCTGCATCCCAACCCGTCATGTGAAAACACATGACCATTATAGAAAAAAGCTAATAAACACATCCATGCATGTGGGCATGCTATATGGTATCTAATGATATTACTTTATCTAGGCTGAGATTTAATCCGATCGCGCTTTGTTGACAATGTTCCATTTTAAGGTTGCTTCCGATTGAGCCGACATACAGTGTGCAGCGTTTACCTGAATGAGGTCTCCGTTAAAACACATACTCCGGTACTTTGGTGACTACTCAGTATTTGGGCTGGATGTGTCAATGTGTAGTTCATATATGCATAATCTATGAGAATAACAGTTATTTTACCTCAATTAGCCACGAAATCCCTAGTTTGAAAGCAACTTTTTTTCTGGAAGCTGCACGGCTCCATTTTCCCTACATTTACCCCCATGTTGGCTAGATCCCTAGCAATTCGAGTTTCAGCCAATGAGTTTTCTGCCCCTCGCCATTTGAGTGACAGCTAGCAAGGTGCACCCACAGCAGAGCGAGAAAGAGAGCAATGACGTAAGGCACATATCTGCGCATATGTGACGTAGTTCCCAGTTTTCGGGGACCATTTTTGGCTTGTGAATTACTTTCAGAACTACTAGCTAAAAAGTACACGAAAGTACCGGCGAATATCTTTAAAGGTTGCAATTTCGACAAATGAATGAATCCCAGCCCAAATCTTAAATTGCATTCATGTTGAAGTTGGGAGATCATAGATCCATATACTGTAAAATCACACAGCTTATCTTCTCTTCGGTCAATGCATCAATCAGCAGTTGGTCAACTATAAATAACTTTTATTTCTAAAAAAGTATTTTCAAAATAAAATACTTTTTGTCATCCTACTTATAATATATAAATGCGTACATATTCGATATCCTCTCGTATTCTATCCCCACTTGACATTCAATCCAATTAAGAAAAAATAAGAGTCACCCGGGGGGAAGAATCTGGGGATTTGGATTTTGTATACGTCTAGTATACTGTAGACACAAGCTCACAGACGAGTGGCGAGTGGAGGGACTGTACAGTTCAGTCAAGAGTTTGAATTTCTTTTAATGATTTTCCATTATTTATCCGTCCATTGCTGCTTCACCCATCCTGACCCTGAACCTGAACCTGACCTCCTCATTCAGGATGTTGCTCTACTTCCTCTAGATTGTTAGCCAACTGGACTGAGTTTTTTACTCTAATCACCTGCGGGCTGCATTGAATCAGCGCAGGCTGCATGTTTTGCCTGACCTGCTGTATCCCCTATCATGCTGTATTAGCAGTGTAACGGCAGCCTTCCCTCTCTTCACTAGAAGAGGGGGTGAAACAGGGATCAGACCAACACGCAGCGTAGCCAGTGCTCAACATGTTTAATACGATAAACAGTGAAATAAACAGTGAACACGATACAAAACAAAATAACAAATGAGGCAAACCGATACAGTCCTTTCTGGTGCAGACAAAACACAAAGACAGGAAACAACCACCCACAATTCCCAACACAAAACAAGCCACCTATATATGATTCCCAATCAGGGACAACGATTGACAGCTGCCTCTGATTGAGAACCATATTAGGCTGGACACAGAAACAGACGAACTAGACACACAACATAGAATTCCCACCCAGCTCACGTCCTGAACAACACTAAACAAGCAAAACACATAAGAACTCTGGTCAGGACGTTACAAGCAGCTACTATCTGACATGCCTTTACGGACAACTACCTGGTCAAAGGGTCCTGAACTGTTTGTGCCATGTCTCGTCAATACAGACAACTGTCTGGCCTTGATGGCCATGTATTATATTGTCTGTTTTCTAGCTGTGTCAATAATAAGACACACTCTGAACAGAATAACAGCCTGGTCATTATGGTCATATACTCAATGTGCTCTATCCCATCTGACTCTGGACAGCAAGCTAGCTGTTTCAATAAAAAGACAAACTCTGAACTGAAAAACAGCCTGGTCTTGATGGTCATATGTACTCTTATTTGTCTCCTAACTTTTCAGAAATTTACATCAACCAGTCAGGAAGCTGAAAGGTGTCTAGACCAACTGCAGTGTTGTAAAGTACTTAAGTAAAAAATAGTTTAAAGTACTACTTAAGTAGTTTTTATGGATATCTGTACTTTACTATTTATATTTTAGACAACTTTTACTTTCCTGAAGAAAATAGTGTACATTTTACTCCATACATTTTCCCTGACACCCAAATGGTCCAATTCACATACTTCTCAAGAGATCTTCCATGGTCATCCCTACTACCTCTGATCTGGGGGACTCACTAAACAGAGAACATCCCTGGTCATCTCTACTGCCTCTGATCTGGGGGACTCACTAAACAGAGAACATCCCTGGTCATCTCTACTGCCTCTGATCTGGGGGACTCACTAAACAGAGAACATCCCTGGTCATCTCTACTGCCTCTGATCTGGGGGACTCACTAAACAGAGAACATCCCTGGTCATCTCTACTGCATCTGATTTGGGGGACTCACTAAACAGAGAACATCCCTGGTCATCTCTACTGCCTCTGATCTGGAGGACTCACTAAACAGAGAACATCCCTGGTCATCTCTACTGCCTCTGATCTGGGGGACTCACTAAACAGAGAACATCCCTGGTCATCTCTACTGCCTCTGATCTGGGGGACTCACTAAACACAATACTTCGCTTGTAAATTATGTTGGAGTGTTGGAGTGTTGGAGTGTTGGAGTGTTGGAGTGGTGGAGTGTTGGAGTGGTGGAGTGTTGGAGTGTTGGAGTGTTGGAGTGCTGGAGTGTTGGAGTGTTGGAGTGTTGGAGTGTTGGAGTGTTGGAGTGTTGGAGTGTTGGAGTGTTGGAGTGTTGGAGTGTTGGAGTGTTGGAGTGTTGGAGTGTTGGAGTGTTGGAGTGTTGGAGTGGTGGAGTGTTGGAGTGGTGGAGTGTTGGAGGGGTGGAGTGTTGGAGTGGTGGAGTGTTGGAGTGTTGGAGTGTTGGAGTGTTGGAGTGTTGGAGTGGTGGAGTGTTGGAGTGGTGGAGTGTTGGAGTGGTGGAGTGTTGGAGTGGTGGAGTGGTGGAGTGTTGGAGTGTTGGAGTGGTGGAGTGGTGGAGTGTTGGAGTGGTGGAGTGTTGGAGTGTTGGAGTGGTGGAGTGTTGGAGTGTTGGAGTGGTGGAGTGTTGGAGTGGTGGAGTGTTGGAGTGGTGGAGTGTTGGAGTGTTGGAGTGGTGGAGTGGTGGAGTGTTGGAGTGTTGGAGTGGTGGAGTGTTGGAGTGTTGGAGTGTTGGAGTGTTGGAGTGTTGGAGTGGTGGAGTGTTGGAGTGTTGGAGTGTTGGAGTGTTGGAGTGGTGGAGTGTTGGAGTGTTGGAGTGTTGGAGTGTTGGAGTGGTGGAGTGTTGGAGTGTTGGAGTGGTGGAGTGTTGGAGTGTTGGAGTGTTGGAGTGGTGGAGTGGTGGAGTGGTGGAGTGTTGGAGTAAGACTCTGACTATCCTTTAAAAAAATCTAACGGTGCAGCCTGATTTGCTTAATATAAGGAATGTGAAATGATTCATATTTTTACATTTGATACTTAAGTATATTTTAGCAATTACATTTACTTTTGATACCTAACTATATTTTAAAACAAATATTTGTTTACTTTTACTCAAGTAGTATTTTTCTAGTTGACTTTCACTTTTACTTCAGTCATTTACTTTACTCAAGTATGACATCTGGGTACTTTTCCCACCACCGCCCAACTGTTATGACACGCTTATATCACATTGTTGGAACTGTTCCTAGGCCGTCATTGAACATAAGAAGTTGTCCATAACTGACTTGCCTAGTTAAATAAAGGTACTTCTTAAATATTTTTTTAAGTATAACATGCTTATGAGGGCAAATGACATGCTTTACGACCCAGGGTTCAGGCAGAGTGTCATGAAGGGACAGTTGCCAGATTGCTACCTGTCAGATCAACGCCTCAATAATCCACCAGGGCTAAAGGTTCACCCTTTAAAATCCAGACAGTCAATGTTCATGACCCCCATAAACCCTTACACCCTCACCCCTGTCTCTTCCCTCCGACCGCCTGCCAGCCCGTTCCACCTCCCTCCCTCGCTCAGATCCAGATTGGAAGTAGAAAAAGACCGCCTGAGATTTTTCCTCGAAAATAGCAACCGTCTTTGGCATTGACACTTCTGTTTACAGACGGGCCTGATAGTCTAATTTGCTAAACAGTTAGAGTAAACACAGGAGTCTGCCCACAGGGCACCGGCTGCCAGCGGCCACCAGATTTCTAAGCGGGCATGGCTAACCTATCTGAAGGGTTTTCAATCAGGTCCTCTTATAGAAGACAAGGCTGCAGCAAGAGTGACACCTAAAAACCTGAAGACAGGGTTTGAAGGTTAATGGAATGTTGCACTATAAGGGACAGTTGAGTGTTTTGCTAACACTTTATTTTGAGAGTCCCCATGTAGATACCAACAAGACCTTTTGGTTGAAATGTTACACAAAATGGTTTGGTTCTACATGTGTGGAAATGTACAGTACAGTACAGTGTGTGTATCTATCTCTTTCCTAAGTAAAGACTTAAACACTTATATATATATATAGTTGAAGTCGGACGTTTACATACACTTAGGTTGGAGTCATTAAAACTCGTTTTTCAACCACTCCACAAATTTCTTGTTAACAAACTATAGCTTTGGCAAGTCAGTTACTTTGTGCATGACACAAGTCATTTTTCCTACAATTGTTTACAGACAGATTATTTCACTTATAATTCACTGTGTCACAATTCAAGTGGGTCAGAAGTTTACATACACTAAGTTGACTGTGCCTTTAAACAGCTTGGAAAATTCCAGAAAATGACGTCATGGCTTTAGAAGCTTCTGATAGGCTAATTGACATAAATTGAGACAATTGGAGGTTTTTACCAAATAGGGCTATCTTCTGTATACCTTGTCACAGCACAACTGATTGGCTCAAACACATTAAGATGGAAAGAATTTCAACAAATTAACTTTTAACAAGGCAGACCTGTTAATTGAAATGCATTATAGATGACTACCTCATGAAGCTGGTTGAGAGAATGCCAAAAGATGTTCAAGCTGTCATTAAGGCAAAGGGTGGCTACTTTGAAGAATCTCAAATATAAAATAGACTTTGATTTGTTTAAAACTTTTTTGGTTACTACATTATGCCACGCGTTATTTCATAGTTTTGTTGTCTTCACTATTATTCTACAATGTAGAAAGTTGTACAAATAAAGAAAAACCCTTGAATGGGTAGGTGTGTCCAAACTTTTGACTGGTACTGTATGTGGATGTGTGTACTTACTGAACACTACTACATCCCATGAATAATGTATGTGGGTCATACATTCCCCAGGACCAGTCTTAGACACAGAGAAGGAAGACAAATCAAAGTGCATCCTGACACGCACTGTCACACTTGACCCACTGGTTGACGGATCAGGTTGCGTTCTCTGCTCCCTCCTTCCCCTTGGCCTGGACATCCCTTTCACACGTTCTCTGCTCCCTCCTTCCCCTTGGCCTGGACATCCCTTTCACAAAACCTTCTGAACATTTCTACTCTGACGTGAATGGAACATTGCAGGGCCATTCACTACTAGGAAACATGATCAGCTGATAACAGGTCTTTCTTTACCTGAAAGGTTAGGAACAATTTTGTTTTCCACCAGGCTCTTTTCCACAAACAGTGGAGCCATGACAGGGCAGAATGTGTTCAGACGGAGGGGGGTATGAATGAGAGAGAGAGAGATAATGTCAGAGTGACAGAGATAGTGAGTGAGATATACAAGATGATAGACAGATGGAAAGCGAGATGCAGAAGAGCTGTGCAGCGTGTCCCCTTCGATCTATCAGTCAGAACCTGGGAGGAATTGTAGCACGGGGACTTTAGTCACAATCACAGTTTTCCTCTGTGTGTGTGCGTGTGTGTGTGAGTCCGTGCTCTCCTGTGTGTGTCACACTTGTGTGTGTTGAAGCATATGACACGTAATCACAAGCAGGTCCACCCAGCGCCAACCTACAAATCATTTATATTGATTACAATCCCAGTGGCTGGCTGCATACAGCATTGTCATGAATTAACCAGAGGGTTTGGCAGGTGTACCAGAACTGCCACAGATGCTATTACAGCTCTACAGCTCACCGCAAAGAGAGAGAGGGAGAGGGAGAGAGAGATTTAATTTTCCGTTTTGTACTTTAACTATTTGCAGATTATATCGCATTTGAAATGTCTTTATTCTTTTGGAACTTTTGTGTGTGTAATGTTTCATATAAAGTTGTATTGTTAATTTCACTTTTGTTTATTATCTACTTCCCTTGCTTTGGCAATGTTAACATATGTTTCCCATGCCAATAAAGCCCTTCAATTGAAATTGAGAGAGAGTGAGAGAAAGAGAAAGAGAATTTTGCAGTGATGGAAAAAGTACCCAATTGTCATACTTGAGTAAAATACCTAAATAAGAAAATGAGTCACGTCAAGTTAACGTCACCCAGTAAAATACTACTTCAGTAAAAGTCTAAAAGTATTTGGTTTTAAATATACTTAACTTTACTTAATACCCATCCCGGATCCGGGATCCTCATCAAAAAAGCTGACTAGCATAGCCTAGCCTAACGGGACAGGGATATCATATAATATAATTTTCATGAAATCACAAGTCCAATACAGCAAATGAAAGATAAACATCTTGTGAATTCAGCCATCATTTCCGATTTTTAAAATGTTTTACAGCGAAAACACAATATGTATTTCTATTAGCATACCACAATAGCCAAACACACAACCGCATATTTTCAACATGTTTCCACCGCATAGGTAGCTTTCACAAAACCGACAAAATAGAGATAAAATTAGTCACTAACCAAGAAACAACTTCATCAGATGACAGTCTTATAACATGTTATACAATACATTTATGTTTTGTTCGAAAATGTGCATATTTGAGGTATAAATCATAGTTTTACATTGCAGCCACAATCACAAATAGCACCAAAGCAGCCAGAATAATTACAGAGCAACGTGAAATAAATAAATACTCATCATAAAACATTTATGAAAAATACATGGTGTACAGCAAATGAAAGATAAACATCTTGTGAATCCAGCCAATATTTCCGATTTTTTAAGTTTTACAGCGAAAACACAATATATATTTCTATTAGCTCACTACAGTAGCCAAACACACAACGCAATTTACTCCCCGCAAAAAATAGCTTGCACAAAACCGACAAAATAGAGATAAAGTTAATCACTAACCTTGAACAAATTCATCAGATGACAGTCTTATAACATCATGTTATACAATACAATTATGTTTTGTTCGAAAATGTGCATATTTAGAGCTACAAATCCTGATTATACATTGTGAATACGTAGCATCGATTCACCAGAATCTCCGGAGATATTTTGGACACTCACCTAATCTGACCAAAGAACTCATCATAAACTTTACATAAAAATACTTGTTGTATGGCAAATGAAAGATACACTGGTTCTTAATGCAACCGCTGTGTTAGATTTAAAAAAAAATAACTTTACCATAACATACAGCTTGCGTTATTGCGAGACAGCGCTCACCAAAACGGCGGAGAATAGGACTCAACATTTTACACAGAAATACGAAATAACATCATAAATGTTTTCTTACTTTTGATGAGCTTCCATCAGAATGTTGTACAAGGAGTCCTTGGTCCAGAATAAATCGTTGTTTGGTTTTAGAATGTCCATTTCTTCTGTCGAATTCGCGCCACAATGCTAGCCAAGGTTGCTAACATTCCCATCCTCTCTTGACGCAAAGAACGGAAAACTCCAAAAGTCCCAATAAACGTTGAATAAACTGATAAAACTTGGTTGAAAAAACCTACTTTATGATGTTATTATCATATGTATCAAATAAAATCAGAGCCGGAGATATTCGCCGTGTAAACCGAACGCTTTTCAGAACACAATGTCGAGCTCTGCCGCGCGCCTGAGAAGACAAAGAAAAATCCGGACCTGTCACTCCAAAAGCTCTTGTTCGGCCTCAGATCAAACTAGACACCCCATTCCACCTTCCACTGCCTGTTGACATCTATTGGAAGGCGTATGAAGTGCATGCATATCGATAAATAAAAGCCAGTTGAATAGGCAGGCCCTGAAACAGAGCCTCGTTTTCAGATTTTTCACTTCCTATGGAAGTTTGCTGCAAAATGAGTTCTGTTTTACTCACAGATATAATTCAAACAGTTTTAGAAACTTGAGAGTGTTTTCTATCCAATAGTAATAATAATATGCATATTGTATGATCTAGAAAAGAGTACGAGGTCGTTTCATTTGGGCACGATTTTTCCCAAAGTGAAAACAGCGCCCCCCTATTGACAAGAAGTATCAAAAGTAAATGTAATTGCTGAAATATACTTAAGTATCAAAAGTAAAAATATAAATCATTTGAAATTCCTTATATTAGGCAAACCAGATGGCACAATTTAGTTTTTTTCATTTACGATAGCCAGGGTCTTACTCCAACACTCAGACATCAGTTACAAACAAGTAATTTGTGTTTAGTGAGTCTGCCAGATCAGAGGCAGTAGGGATGACCAAGGATGTTCTCTTGATAAGTGTGTGAATGGGACCATTTTCCTGTCCTGCTAAGCTTTCAAAATGTAACGAGTAGTTTTAGTTATCATGGAAAATGTATGGGGTAAAAAGTATATTATTTTATTTAGGAATGTAGTGAAGCAAAAGTAAAAGTTGTCAAAAATATAAAGAGTAAAGTAAAGATACTGTAAGGGAGTGCGTAACTGGCAGCAGGGAAGTCACGCCCAGGAGAGCAAAACTGGGTAATCAACGGAGCAGTTTTATTCATAAAACCACCGGAAACCAGAACAACAAACAAATGGCTACAAAACCCGTCGCGCACCAGAGAAAACGTGCACTTACAATAAACAATTCCGCACAAAGACATGGGGGAAACAGAGCTTTAAATACAAAACATGTAATGAGGGAATTGAGACCAGGTGTGTGGGAAGACAAGACAAAACAAAAGGAAAATGAAAAGTGGATCGATGATGGCTAAAAGACCGCCGAGCGCCGCCCGAAGAAGGAGAGGCGCCGACTTCGGCGGAAGTCGTGACAGATACCCCCAAAAAACTATTTAATAAGTACTTTAAAGTATTTTTACTTAAGTACTTTACACCACTGTAATTTTGACTGTGTATGGGGAACAAAGCATTGTGACTATTTGACTGAGTAGCATTAAATGAAGCACGGCCAATGATCACTATGTTTAAAATTCATGAGCTCCAAGAGTGGTAGGATATTTTGTGGATATTAGAGTGGTTTTTGTATTGTAATATCTTGTAATGTTCAGCTGGGTCTTTGCGCTTCAGCAAACAAAGGAAAGGAGGGGTGCTCAACAGCAATGGCCAAAATCATGAGAATGGCTTACCAAGAAAAACTTCTAAAAGGACAAATTTGAGGAAGAAAGGAGTTGGAACACTCAACAAAAAAAAGGCAGAGATTTATGTATTTTAGCTCACTTTAATCCATTGTACAGGATGCGAACAGACTGACGTTTCGTCGAAACTCCAGTCCTCCAGTACTCCAACAGCACAGATGGATGTTGTAGCCCCGGACAAGCACACCTGGTTCAACTTGTCAACTAACCGTCATGTTCTCAATGAGTTGAGTAAGGTATGTTTGTCCGGGGCTACAACAACAATGTGTGCTGTTGAGGGTACTGGAGGTACTGGAGGACTGGAGGTACTGGAGGTACTGGAGGACTGGAGGTACTGGAGGACTGGAGTTTGGAAACACTATCCTACAGCCTTAATGACAAGCTAATGTCATGTAAAGCAAAGGCCTTCATTATGAAGCTCTGACAAAGACATAACGTTTGGCCTATACTTTTCAAGCAGACCACCATAGTCCCTGTGCTAAAGAACAACTATGTAAGCTGCCTAAATGACTACCGACCCGTAGTCTGACGCCATGAAGTGCTTTGAAAGGCTGCTCATGGCTCACATCAACACCACTATCGCAGAAACCCAAGGCCCACTATAATTTGCATACCGCCCAAACAGATCCACAGATGACGCAATCTCTATTGCACTCCACACTGCCCTTTCCCACCTGGAAAAAAGGAACACCTATGTGAGAATGCTATTCATTGACTATAGCTCAGTGTTAAACGCCATAAAGCCCTCAAAGCTCATCACTAAGCTAAGGACCCTGGGACTAAACACCTCCCTCTGCTACTGGATCCTGGACTTCCTGACGGGATGCCCCCAGATGGTAAGGTTAGGGAACAACACATCTGCCACACTGGCCCTCATCACGGGGACCCCATGCTCAGTCCCCTCCTGTACTCCCTGTTCACCAACGACTGCATGGCCAAGCACAACTCCAACACCATCATTAAGTTTGCTGATGTGTCGTCGATGACAACGATGAGACAGCCTATAGGGACGAGGACAGAGACCTGGCCAGGTGGTGCCAGGATAACAACCTCTCCCTCAACGGGATCAAGACAAAGGAGATGATCATGGACTACAGGAAAAAGAGGACCGAGCACCCCCCATTCTCATCGACAGGGCTGTAGTGGAGCAGGTTGAGAGCTTCAAGTTCCTTGGTGTCCACATCACCAACAAACTAGAATGGTCCAAACACAGCAAGACAGTCGTGAAGAGGGCATGACAATGCCTATTCCCCCTCAAGAGACTGAAACGATTTGGCATTTGTCCTCAGATCCTCAAAAAGTTCTACAGCTGCACCATCGAGATTATGGTTGCATCACCCCTGGTATGGCAACTGCTTGGCCTCCGACCGCAAGGCACTACAGAGGGTAGTGCGTACGGCCCAGTACATCACTGGGGCCAAGCGTCCTGCCATCCAGGAACTCTATACCAGGCGGTTACAGAAGAAGTCCCAAAAAATTGCCAAAGACTCCAGCCACCTCAGTCATAGACTGTTCTCTCTGCTACCACATGGCAAGCGGTACCAGAGCGCCAAAGACTTCTTAACAGCTTCTACCCCCAAGCCGTATGACTCCTGAACAGCTAATCAAATGGCTACCCAGACTATTTGCATTGACCCCCAATTTTTATGCTGCTGCTACTCTCACTTGACCTCTACCTACATGTACATATTACCTCAAATACCTCGACTAACCTGTGCACATTGACTCTGTACCGGTACCCCCTGTATATAGCCTCGCTACTATTATTTTATTGTTGCTTTTTAATTATTAGTTATTTTTATATTTTCTTCTTTTTTATTACAATGTTGTATTTTTTTATTTTTTACTTTGTTTATTTTAGTAAATATTTTCTTAACACTTATTTTTCATAAAACTTCATTGTTGGTTAAGGGCTTGTAAGTAAGCATTTCAGAGTTGCAAAAAAAAAGCCATATCTCAGACTGGCCAATAAAAATAAAAGATTAAGATGGGCAAAATAACACAGACACTGGACAGAGGAACTCTGCCTAGAAGGCCAGCATCCCGGAGTCGCCTCTTCACTGTTGACGTTGAGATTGGTGTTTTGCAGGTACTATTTAATGAAGCTGCCAGTTGAGGACTTGTAAGGCATCTGTTTCTCAAACTAGACACTCTAATGTACTTGTCCTCTTGCTCAGCTGTGCACCGGGGCCTCCCACTCCTCTTTCTATTCTGGCTAGAGACAGTTTACCCTGTTCTGTGAAGGGAGTAGTACACAGCATTGTATGAGATCTTCCGTTTCTTGGCAATTTCTCGCATGGAATAACCTTCATTTCTCATAACAAGAATAGACTGACGAGTTTGAGAAGAAAGTCCTTTGTTTCTGGCCATTTTGAGCCGGTAATCGAACCCACAAATGCTGATGCTCCAGATACTCAACTAGTCTAAAGAAGGCCAGTTGTATTGCTTCTTTAATCAGAACAGCTGTTTTCAGCTGTGCTAACATAAATGCAAAAGGGTTTTCTAATGATCAATTAGCCTTTTAAAATTATAAACTTGGATTAGCTAACACAACGTGCCATTGGAACACAGGAGTGATGGTTGCTGATAGTGGGCCTCTGTACGCTTATGTAGATATTCCATAAAAAATCATCTGTTTCCAGGTACAATAGTCATTTAGAACATTAACAATGTCTACACTGTATTTCTGATCAATTTAATGTTATTTTAATGGACAAAAAAAAATTGCTTTTCTTTCAAAAACAAGGGCATTTCTAAGTGATCCCAAATGTTTTCAACGGTAGTGTATATGACATTATTATAGTGACATATACAACATTACTATAGTGATATAGAATACCTTATAGTGACATAGAATACGTTATTATAGTGACATAGAATACATTATTATAGTGACATAGAATACATTATTATAGTGACATAGAATACATTATTATAGTGACATATATAACATTATTATAGTGACACAGAATACATTATAGTGACATAGAATACATTATTATAGTGACATATACAACATTATTATAGTGACATAGAATACATTATTATAGTGACATAGAATACATTATTATAGTGACACAGAATACATTATAGTGACATACACAACATTATTATAGTGACATATACCATGTTATTATCGTGACATATACCACGTTATTATCGTGACATATACCACGTTATTATCGTGACATATACCACGTTATCATAGCGACATATACAACGTTATTATCGTGACATATACACCATTATTATCGTGACATATACCATGTTATTATCGTGACATATACCATGTTATTATCATGACATATACCACGTTATTATAGTGACATATACAACGTTATTATCGTGACATATACCATGTTATTATCGTGACATATACCACGTTATTATCATGACATATACCACGTTATTATAGTGACATATACAACGTTATCATCGTGACATATACACCGTTATTATCGTGACATATACCATGTTATTATCGTGACATATACCATGTTATTATCATGACATATACCACGTTATTATAGTGACATATACAACGTTATTATCGTGACATATACCACGTTATTATCGTGACATATACCACACTAGTATAGTGACATATACAACTTTATTATAGTGACATAGAATAGATTATAGTGACATAAGTAATACGTCAAGATAGTTATATAGGTAATATGCCATCAGAACTGACATAGAGTGTATGTCAGCTTAGGTGAAATATAATTAAAATAGTTAATACAAATATTCTTATATTATACAGTGGAAAGTATTCAGACGTTTTGCATATTTGGTTACGTTACAGCCCTATTCTAAAATTGATTTTTTAAAAACAGTTTCCTCATCAATCTACACACAATACCCCATAATAACAAAGAAAAACTGGTTTTGCAAATTTACAATGTATAAATTGGGGTGGCAGGTAGCCTAGTGGTTAGAATGTTGGGCCAGTAACCAAAAGGTTTCATGATCGAATCCCCGAGCTGACAAAGTAACAAAATATGTTGTTCTGCCCCTGAACAAGTCAGTTAACCATCCCTCTCCTTCTTGGTCAAATAGCCTTTACACAGCCTGGTGGTGTGTTATGTCATTGTCCTGTTGAAAAACAAATGATAGTCATGATGGACATTACCGAACAAAACAAACATTTCTTGTGGAAGTGGGAGTCCTGGGAGTGCATTCCGACGAAGATCAGCAAAGGTAAGTGAAGATTTATAATGCTTTTTATGAGTTTTGTTGACTGCACAATTTGGCGGGTAACTGTATGGCTTCCTTTTGTGGCTGAACGCTGTTCTCAGATTATTGAATATTGTGCTTTTGCCGTAAAGCTTTTTGAAATCTGACACAGCGGTTGCATTAAGAACAAGTGTATCTTTAATTCTATGTAAAACATGTATCGTTCATCATAGTTTATGATGAGTATTTATGTTATTTGACGTGGCTCTCTGCAATTTCTCCGGATATTTTGGAGGCATTTCTGAACATGGCGCCAATGTAAACTGAGGTTTTTGGATATAAATATGAACTTTATCGAACAAAACATATATGTATTGTGTAACATGAAGTCCTATGAGTGTCATCTGATGAAGATCATCAAAGGTTAGTGATTCATTTTATCTCTATTTCTGCTTTTTGTGACTCCTGTCTTTGGCTGGAAAAATGGCTGTGTTTTTCTGTGATTTTGCAGTGACCTAACATAATCGTTTGTGGTGCTTTCGCTGTAAAGCCTATTTGAAATTGGACACTTTGGTGTGATTAACAACAAGATTACCTTTAAAATGGTATAAGATACTTTTCTGTTTGAGGAATTTTAATTATGAGATTTCTGTTTGAATTTGGCACCCTGCACTTTCACTGGCTGTTGTCATATCGATCCCGTTAACGGGATTGCAGCCATAAGAAGTTAACTTAAATCTTCAATAATGTTCCAACCGGAGAATTACATTGACTTCAGATGTGCGATGGAACAGAGCTCCCTCTCATGTGAACGCGCATGGTCAGAGCATGGTCAGGTCATGGCATCAGACAAGGTTCTACAGACTGTTGACATCTAGTGGAAGACGTAGGAAGTGCAAACTCATCCATATCCCACTGTATATTCAATAGGGGCTGGGTTGAAAATCGACCAACCTCAGATTTCCCACTTCCTGTTTGGATTTTTTCTCAGGTTTTTGCCTGCCATATGAGTTCTGTTATACTCACAGACATCATTCAAACAGTTTTAGAAATGTCAGAGTGTTTTCTATCCAATACTACTAATAATATGCATATATTAGCAACTGGGACTGAGGAAAAGGCAGTTTACTATGTGCACCTCTGGGCACCTTTCATCCAACCTACTCAATACTGCCCCTGCAGCCATAAGACGTTTTAAAGTAATGTTGTACTGTTGATTCTCTTTGCTTATTTGAGCTGTTCCTGCCATAATATGGACTTGTTCTTTTACTAAATATCTTCTGTATACTACCCCCACCTTGTCACAACACAACTGATGGGGGTAAATGCTCACCTCGATGGCCAGTGGCATGCTGGGGAAGTGTTCTCTTCACGGATTAATCCCGGTATCAACTTTACTGGGAAGATGGCAGACAGTGTGTATGGCATCGTGTGGGAGAGCGGTTTGCTGATGTCAATGCTATGAACAGAGTGCCCCATGGTGGCGGTCAGGTTATGGTATGGGCAGGCATAAACTACGGACAAAGAATACAATTGCATTTTATTGATGGCAATTTGAATGTGGACAGAGATACTGTGAAGAAATCCTGAGGCTAATTGTTCATCCACCTCCATCACTTCATGTTTCAGCATGTGAATGCACCGTCCCATTTCGCAAGGATATGTACACAATTTCTGGAAGCTGAAAATGTCCCAGTTCTTCCATGGCTTGCATACTCACCAGACATGTCACCCATGTCACCAATGTTTGGGATGCTCTGGATCGACGTGTACAACAGCGTGTTCCAGTTCCAGCCAATATATATTAACTTCACGAAGCCACTGAAGAGGAGTGTTACAGATAACATTCAACAGACTCATCCACTTTATGTGAAGTAGATGTGTTGCGCTGCATGAGGCAAATGGAGGTCACACCAGATACTGACTGGTTTTCTGATCTACACCCCTTCCTTGTTTTAAACCTGTTTGGGAAAGGCGTGCCGCTAGTGGGACACCTCGACAACATCCGGTGAAATTGCAGAGCGCCAAATTCAAATAAATATTTACCTTTCATAAAATCACAAGTGTAATACATCAAATAAAGCTTAACTTCTTGTTAATCCAGCCGCCGTGTCAGATTTCAAAAAGGCTGTACGGCGAAAGCAAACCATGCGATTATCTGAGGACAGCGCCCCACATACAAACACATGAAAAACATATTTCAACCAGGCAGGTGCGACACGAAAGTCAGAAATAGCGATATAAAAAATGCCTTACCTTTGATGATCTTCTTCTGTTGGCACTCCAAAAGGTCCCAGTTACATCACAAATGGTCCTTTTGTTCGATAATGTCCTTCTTTATATACATAAAAACTCAATTTAGCTGGCGCGCTTCAGTCAATAATCAAACCAGTTTCCCTCCATCCAAATGCAAGAAAATGAATCCCAAACGTTAATAATAAACTTTTCCAAACAAGACAAACAACGTTTATAATCAAACTTTAGGTATCCTAATACGCAAATAAATGATACAATTTAGGAAGGAGAATCGTTATTGTCTTTACCGGAGAAAAATACCAAAAAACGCGTTCTCTTCCACGCGCTTGGAAACACTATAGCCAAAATGGGAGCCACCTAGAAAAACTACAATTTCTGGGTCATTTTTCATAAAACCAGCCTGAAACTCTTTCTAAAAACTGTTGATATCTAGTGGAAGCCCTAGGAACTGCAATCTGGGAAGACTTGGCCTTATAATTAAAGTGCTAGCCATTGAAAAGAGTGGTTTTGGGGGGGGTGGTTTGTCCTCAGGGTTTCACCTGCCATATCAGTTCTGTTATACTCACAGACATTATTATAACAGTTTTAGAAACTTTAGAGTGTTTTGTATCCAAATCTACCAGTTATATGCATATCCTAGCTTCTGGGCCTGAGTAACAGGCAGTTTACTTTGGGCACGCTTTTCATCCGGACGTCAAAATACTGCCCCCTATCCCAAAGAAGTTTTAAGGTATCTGTGACCAATAGATGCATATCTGTATTCCCAGTCATGTGAAATCCATAGATTAGGGCATAAAGAATGTATTTAAAATGACTGATTTCCATATATGAAGTGTAACTCGTTAAAAAAATTGAAAATGTTGCATGTTGCATTTCCATTTTTTTCAGTGTATTTGAAATTACTTCAAATTCTTAATCTGTGCTTGATTAAGCTTGCCTGGCTAAATGGACCAATAGATTTGTCCCAAAACGGCAAACCCCGCCCATCTGGCACTCCAGGCAGGCTAGAGCAAACGCTGAAAGTATTTGAAGGATTTCAAACAGTATTTTCACCAGGTCTGATCCATGCTGCTGTCCCTGTCAGTCCCGTGCATGGACGCTGCTCTGTGGGCCCTATGATTATTTATTCTGGGCCATCTGTCCCAGGCCTAGAAATTGGATTATTCAGTTTTAATGCTGAACTTTGGTTCACCCTGATAATGTTCTAATATCCACATATCTTGCTGTATTACCACTCTCTCACAGACCATGGAAACAAGGAGAGCAGTGCTCCCTAGCAGTCACTGGGCTCTCTGGTTACTACCAGTGTTCTCTAGCAGTCACTGGGCCCCCTGGCTACTACCAGTGCTCTCTAGCAGTCACTGGTCTCTCTGGTTACTACCAGTGCTCCCCAGCAGTCAGTGGGCTCTCTGGTTACTACCAGTACTCTCTAGCAGTCACTGGACTCTCTGGTTACTACCAGTGCTCTCTAGCAGTCACTGGGCTCTCTGGTTACTACCAGTGCTCTCTAGCAGTCACTGGACTCTCTGGTTACTACCAGTGCTCTCGAGCAGTCACTGGGCTCTCTGGTTACTACCAGTGCTCTCTAGCAGTCACTGGGCTCTCTGGTTACTACCAGTGCTCCCTAGCAGTCACTGGGCTCTCTGGTTACTACCAGTGCTCTCTAGCAGTCACTGGGCTCTCTGTTTACTACCAGTGCTCTCTAGCAGTCACTGGGCTCTCTGGTTACTACCAGTGCTCCCTAGCAGTCAATGGGCTCTCTGGTTACTACCAGTGCTCTCTAGCAGTCACTGGACTCTCTGGTTACTACCAGTGCTCCCTAGCAGTCACTGGGCTCTCTGGTTACTACCAGTGCTCTCTAGCAGTCACTGGGCTCTCTGGTTACTACCAGTGCTCTCTAGCAGTCACTGGGCTCTCTGGTTACTACCAGTGCTCTCTAGCAGTCACTGGACTCTCTGGTTACTACCAGTGCTCTCTAGCAGTGACTGGGCTCTCTGGTTACTACCAGTGCTCTCTAGCAGTCACTGGGCTCTCTGGTTACTACCAGTGCTCCCTAGCAGTCACTGGGTTCTATGGTTACTACCAGTGCTCTCTAGCAGTCACTGGACTCTCTGGTTACTACCAGTGCTCCCTAGCAGTCACTGGGCTCTCTGGTTACTACCAGTGCTCTCTAGCAGTCACTGGGCTCTCTGGTTACTACCAATGCTACAGCGTGTTAGTTAAAGAAGAAGGGAAAAGGGAGATAATGACATTTGGACTATTTTGTGTATGTCCATTACATGAAATATAAATATACATCCATCAAATTACAGGTGTAATGCAACAAAATAGGAAAAACGCCAAGAGGGGTGAATTATTTTGCACTGTACTTATGCAAATAAGGTATTTCTGTTAAAAAAAATGTATACATTTGCTAACATTTCTAAAAACCTGTTTTTTCACTTTGTTATTATGGGGTATTGTGTGTAGATTGATGAGGAAAACGTTATTTTTTTTAAAAATCAATTTTAGAATAAGGTAATAACGTAACAAAATGTGGAAAAAGTGAAGGGGTCTGAATACTTTCAGAATGCACTGTATGGCTCCCAAGTTGCGCAATGGTCTAAGACACCACAGCTCAGTGCAAGAAGTGTCACTGCAGTACCTGGTTCAAATCCAGACCGCATCACATATGGCTGTGATTGGGAGTTCCATAGTGTGGTGCACAATTGTCCCAGGTTAAGCTGGGGTAAGCTGTCATTGTAAATAAGAATTTGTTCTTAACTGTTTTGCGTAGTTAAATAAAGGATAAATAAATTCAGTACCATGTTATTCTCTCCAGGCTGACAAATAGCCTTTTGGGGGTCGGTAGATAGCCTGACAGGACAAGAAGTATAGGGGGCTTGTGTGTGCGTATGCATGTGTGTTAGTGAATCTATGTCAACATGTTCTGCCTTACATATCTATACAAAATATATTCTGCATACTGTACTTCTGTAAAAGGAACATGGACCCAATCCCCCCAGGCATATGAGCCTTATGCCCTGGGCCATGTTACCACATATAGATATGCACTGCATATAGTGGCAGTTCAACAAAACCACTCCAACCCTGCACACCGGCCCGACCATGACAAGATGACACTTCCAGGAAAAGTAAATAGTGTCTGTTATCTGGTGGAGCAACTGTCAGCCGGTCTGTTAAACATCTCCTAGGTTACATAGTGTACATAATGTTACATAATACTGGCAGAGGGGGAGGGGGAGTGGGGGGGGCTGGGCTGGAGGAGTAAAGTTAAGCTGGTTGGGGAAGAGTAGAGTGGGTGAAGGGAGGGTGGGGGTGGAGGTGTAGTGGAGGGGGTGGGAGCACTGGCCTTGGGAAGAGAGGGGAGAGAACCATTAACCTACATTCAACATCTATATAACCCCTTTTTTAGACAGCTCTGAAGGTTCAAAATATAGTTCGCTATCTCTTATCACCTATTGCTTTAAGATTGACACTGGTTTCTATGAAAACAGGAGAACGTTTGACCTTGGTCTGTAAATGTGCAATAATTATATCCTTCAGAAGAATGAAAGTCAAGTTCCGCCCTTTGGTGTTCTATAATGTCAGTGTTTTAGAGAGGGAGAAACATGATGTGGTTTAGCTTATGTAACTGTCGGCTGTTTCCTCTGTGACTAGATAACATCAGTGAAGTGTATCACTCCTTGTCATCGTGATGGCTTATGACATTTGCTTTGTTATCTTCACAACAATATTATGACGCTGTTATGACGTATAGTTCAAATGTATGAAACAACATTTGGGTTTTCGCATGTCAAAAAATAAACACGTCAATGAACTCTACATTTCGCTATCATGCGTATTTCATATGTCACAGTGATTCACTGATACGTATGCTTTGATGTAGCGGACTAAACTCCACTACAACGGTGTGGAGCCTAGACCAGACGTTGTGGAATCTAGCTCCGACTACATCCATTCACCAAAGGTCAATACTTACAAAAAAGTTGAACTATGAAACGACCAACTTGTACCTATGTTCGTTCTCTGCAGTTGCGTGCCTTTCTTTGTTTGCTGAAATCTATACATTTTATTAAATAAACGTTAATCAACGTTAATCAAATACCACCACAAATATCACCACATATTTTTTTTTTTTGATGTGTTGCTATGCAGGCTGGCTAACGTCTTCTTGCTTTTCTTAGCCAACTAAAGCTACTACCTCTACAGCTGCTCTGTCTTCATCTGTTTTCATAGCTTTTCTATTGGCATTTAATTAAAGAGGCAGTGCTGTATCATAAATGACGTTGTTCGGCCCGACGAGATAGCGGTTACCAACATATTAAAACGGATACCATAATATTAAATTCAAAATCAATTAGATATATTCATTAAAACATTATTTTGATAAGTAAATTCATACAATTTCATTCACCACCAGAAGATATAGTCCTGACAAAAATCTGGTTGTTAGTTCTTTCGGTCATGTCGCTACAGACGTGACCCAGTGTTAATTATATTTGCATAGTTGCAATGCAAAAGAGCTGGTCAACAATTCTAAACAAAATGGTTGCTATGGATAACATTCTTGTCACTTTCAAGCTAGCTATCCAATTTCAGCTAACTCAGTCACTTCAAACCTGGCACCTGGAATGACAGTACACTAGCTGCATTTTCGTTCGGTTGAGCTTTTTTCCTATTGATATTTACTTGGATGTATCCATGATAATGATGTTGATACATGATTTCACCTAGCTCCAGCTGGTCTGGGCACCGCTCACTCTCTACGTATGGTACAGAGAGCGACAGGCAGACAGTGAGGTTTATATTAACCCCGCTTGTACCAAACCAAACGCTAGGCTAGAAGCCAGGGGAAATAATGTGCTGAGTTCAATACAAGGGATGATTGGGACAGCAACATATATTCTGATGGAGGCGTGGAGATATTTGTCAGACGGAACTGTTAGCAGGCATAGCGTGCCTGTGACGGCCAATACAGGAACGGCTTGGAACGCTGCTCGTCCAATCAGCATCCAGGATCCAAACAACCAGTTTTATAATTGGATATATCCATGATGAGATTAATAATATCGCTGCGTGATTTCGACTGGGTCGGAAATGTTGATGTCTCGTTCATTCACAGCATTCTCTGGGTCTGTCCGTTAAGCCCAGGGCATTGGAATAGAGGTGTTAAGCCTTAGCCCAGGGCTAAGGGCCTTAGCCTAGGGTTAATGCTTGTGTGAACACAGGCTAAGCTAGCCCAAGGCCAGTCTTGCCTGGGGCTAAGATAGCCCGTGGCTAAGTACAATGGGCTCCCGAGTGGCGCAGCGGTCTAAGGCTCTGCATCTCAGTTCTAGAGGCATCACTACAGACACCCTGGTTAGATTCCTGGCTGTATCACAACCGGCTGTGATTGGGAGTCCCATAGGGCGGCGCACAATTGTTCCAGCGTCGTCTGGATTTGGCAGGTGTAGGCCGTCATTGTAAATAAGAATTTCTTCTTAACCTCTACAGGATCAGTGGGTCTCCCTCAGGACGGTTGAGCTAACGTAGGCTAATGCAAATAGCATGAGGTTGTAAGTGACAAGAACATTTCCCAGGACATAGACATATCTGATATTGGCAGAAAGCTTGCACTGTCCAATTTACAGTAGCAATTACAGTGAAAGAATACCATGCTATTGTTTGAGGAGAGTGCACATTTGTGAACTGGGAACTTAGATTTGGGTATGTCATTTTAGGCAAACATTTTTAAAAAGGGTCCGATCCTAAAGAGGTGACTTGCCTAGTTAAATTGAAAAAATGCAGTCTGAGAAGGCCTAGGGGTCGTATGGAAGCCAACCTATTCTCACAACCCTGACCACTAAACGTAACGCATCGTGAGCAGGCTTCGTATTTTCCTCCAGAACTCTCTGTTGTCGTTGAACGTTAAGGTTATAAGAACTCTTTTGTCGTTGAACATTAGGTTATAGGCTGGAAGTCAATCATAATGTTTGTGTTTTGAACGACTGAAAAAGGAAACAGTACATATTGCGGATGGGATTACATTAAAATTAATTCAGGGCATACGTTTGCATTTGAGACATCAATGTTTAAGTACATGGGGACACGATAGGAAGCAGCAATGACAAATGTCCAGAGAAACGGTAGGGCAAGTGAGTTCATGGCACAGCCAGCGTAGTGGAGAGCTACCAACAGGATCAGATGGGGCCAGGGACTGACAGGGACAGAACACTCTCTATTTGGGAGCATTCACATCGCTAGCACTTTTCAATTGGGCTCAGAGCAGTTTATATTGTAAAAGGGGGAACACGCCTCATTCAACACCCAAGAAAACACCTGGCGAAGCCCCAGAAAGCCAGCTTACACAACATAAATGTGGATTGCACGTCTTCATGACCGGCGATCCCCAATCCCCAGAGAGCTCTTTGGAAACCAGCCTATTCTTACAGCCCACTCAACTTCCATGCATTCTAAATACATCTTGACTGTTTAACCTCATCAAGTCTCCCCAGTTCCTGGAAAAGCTCTTTGTGAGCTGCATCAATGCTGTTATTGGGAAGCCTCTATAGTATTAAATTGCTTAAAGGAACCCCCCCAAGAGGAAGTTGCCGACACTATTTTGAAATGCACCTTTAGGTTCCACCTCAGAAAAATGACGAAGGCTAATTATACATACTCACGCATTAGGTGTGGGAATTTCCATGTGGAGTTGATAAATATCAACAAATAGGGTACTGACAACGGTAAGTGTAGCTAGCTAGCATGCTAACCTTATATAGCTAGCTAGCTATCATTAAACCTTATATCGCTAGCTAGCAAGCTAACCTTATGTAGCTAAGTAGCATGCTAACCTGATCTAGCTAGCTAACATGTTAACCTTATCTAGCAAGCTAGCATGCTAACCTTATCTAGCTAGCTAGCATGCTAAACTTATCTAGCTAGCTATCTTGCTAAACTTATCTAGCTAGCTAATGTTATCTGTTGTTACATCCTTCTTATACTCAACAACCCTGAAACAACTATCAGCAGACAAAGAGGAATCATTAAAAACAGAGATCACTCCAAAAAAAGTATTAGACATTGTTAAAACATTCGAGAAGGGCCTTGGTCAGGGAGGTGACCAAGAACCCGATGGTCACTCTGACAGAGTTCCAGAGTTCCTCTGTGGAGATGGGAGAACCTTCCAGAATGACAACCATCTCTGCAGCACTCCACTAATCAGGCCTTTATGGAAGACACTCCTCAGTAAAAAGGAAGACGACAGCCAGCTTGGAGTTTGCCAAAAAGCACCTAAAGACTCTAAGACCACGAGACACAAGATTCTCTGGTCTTATGAAACCAAGATTGAAAATCTTTGGCCTGAATGCCAAGCGTCATGTCTTAAGGAAACCTGGCACATACGGTGAAGCTTGGTGGTGGCAGCATCATGATGTGGGATATTTTTCAAGGGGTCTGAATACTTTCCGAATGCACTGTACAAAACCTTGCAGAGAGCCTAATCCAACTGACAATATCTTAGAAAAAAAGATTAACTATTGGAACCAAGACTTAAAAATAACTGATATTGGCACAAGATGGAGGGAATGTTGGAATATAACTAACAAAATTACAGTTAATGAAAATGTACAATTAATCCAGTATAAGATAATGCATAGAATTTATTATACAAGAGAAAAAATTCACACATTTTACAGCACAATGGCAGAGTCATGAGTCAAGTGTAAAACTATCAATGACTCAATAATCCATGCCTTCTGGGAATGCTATAAAGTCCCAAAATTATGGGTGGAGTTAGAAAGTTGTCTGTCAGAAGTATTACAATCTAAATGTACTTTTAATCTATCTGCATATTTCAAGACATGGCATAATGAAGTCCAGTGAGATACACGATGGGTCGCACGATGGTTTTCTCGTTAATCATCTTGAAGAAATGTCTACTGAACTGGAAATCAACCAATCCTCCATCGTTAACACAATGTGAAGGTCAAATGCTTTCTCATTTAAATGTTGAAAGTGCGTGGGTGACAGAGAAAGACAAAATGGTGCTGTTTGAGGCCATGCCTGTGAGAGTGATGCGGGCGCTGGAGATGGGGGTATGAGCAGGTGGGTCTGGCCAGGTGTGATGTCATTGTTGTTTGTGTGCATCTGTATCCTGTTGTTTGTATGTGTATGTTTTGTCATGTTTAAAGAATATATATAAATGAATGAATTAATTGTATGTCATATCATAGGAAAATGCACCGCATTAAAACAGATTTGCATTAAGTGGGCAGTTCGGACTTGTCACTTCAAGCCTAAATATATCACACTTTCACTAAATGAAAAGATTTATTGACTTAAATCGTTGTGCAACGTCATGGGTAAGCTCTGACCATCGTATTTCAGCAACAACAAAAATGGATTTCTACCAGAGATGGCGGAGATGCCGTTTACGTTGATGCTTTTCTTAAAGACAGTAAATACTGTATCGTATAGGTTGGGAAGTGAAGGGAGAAGGGTGGAGGAGACGAAGAAGGCTTTTCTTGTGTGGGAGGGATATATGGTGTATGCATCAATGCTGTTTTGGAGAGGAGACATTGTTGTATACTTCGGGAATGAAGGTGTGAAGGAGGGGAAGAAGGTTTTCCGGGTGAGGGAGGGAGGGCGTCATGGCGACATGGCGTAAACACCAGAATAGGTACCATTGAAAAGAAATGACCTGCAACAGTGTGACGCAGCATTCCAGCACTGCAAGCCACCGAGCCAGGACCACGGTTCAACAGGACAGAACAGACTGTGTTGTAGTATCAATTAATAGGCCTGTGCATGTTTTTACACCTTCTCAAGCAGCTGTTTTTGGTTGGCAGATATTACAACTCATAATTTCCCCATCAGATAGTGCTTCGTCGTTAGCTTCCGATCACAGACGTAACTAAAATTAACCACGTTGTATAAAACAGATCCAACCTGGGTTCAAATGTTTTTGAGTATCTGGTATTTGAGAAAAAAGAGCTTTACATATCGGCCTCACGGCCTTCGTCAGAGCTTTACGTATCGGCCATGCTTTCCTCCTGGCTACCCCAACCCCGGCCAACAGCTCCGCACCCCCCACAGATACTTGCCAAGCCTACCCAGGTTCTCCTTCACCCAAATCCAGATAGCCAATGTTCTGAAAGAGCTGCAAAACCTGGACCCGTACAAATCAGCTGGGCTAAACAATCTGGACCCTCTCTTACTAAGATTATCCACAGCCATTGTTGAAACCCCTATTATTAGTCTGTTCAACCTCTCTTTTGTGTCGTGCGAGATCCCTAAAGATTGGAAAGCTGCCGCGGTCATCCCCCTCTTCAAATGGGGAGACACTCTAGCGCCAAACTGTTACAGAGTCTTCGAAAGCTAAGTTAACAAACAGCTCACTGATCATTTCGAATCCCACCGCACCTTCTCCGCTGTGCAAACCGGTTTCCGAGCTGGTCATGGGTGCACCTCAGCCCCGCTCAAGGTACTAAACGATATCATAACCGCTATCGATAAAAGACAGTACTGTGCAGCCGACTTCATCGACCTGGCCAAGGCTTTCGAAACTGTCAATCACCGTATTCTTATCGGCAGACTCAACAGCCTTAGTTTCTCAAATGACTGCCTCGCCTGGATCACCAACTACTTCTCAGCTAGAGTTCAGTGTGTCAAATCGGAGGACCTGTTGTCCAGACCTCTGGCAGTCTCTATGGTTGTACCACAGGGTTCAATTCTCGGGCCGACTCTTTTCTCTGTATATATCAATAATGTCGATCTTGATGCTGGTGAATCTCTGATCCACCTCTACGCAGACGACACCATTCTGGCCCTTCTTTGGACACTGTGTTAACAAACCTCCAAACGAGCTTCAATACCATACAACACTCCTTCAGTGGCCTCCAACTGCTCTTAAACGCTAGTAAAACTAAATGCATGCTCTTCAACCGATCGCTGCCCGCACCTGCCCGCCCAACTAGCATCACTACTCTGGACGGTTCTGACTTAGAAATTGTGGACAACTACAAATACCTAGGTGTCTGGCTAGACTGTGAACTCTCCTTCCAGACTCATACTAAGCATCTCCAATCCAAAATTAAATCTAGAATCGGCTTCCTATTTCACAACAAAGCCTCCTTCACTCACGCTTCCAAACATACCCTCGTAAAACTGACTATCCTACCGATCCTCGACTTTGGCGATGTAATTTACAAAATTTGCCTCCAACACTCTACTCAGCAAACTGGATGCAGTCTATGACAGTGCCATCCGTTTTGTCACCAAAGCCCCATATACTACCCACCACTGCGACCTGTATGCTCTCGTCGGCTGGCCCTCGCTACGTATTCGTCGCCCTACCCACTGGCTCCAGGTCATCTATAAGTCTTTGCTAGGTAAAGCTCCACCTTATCTCAGCTCACTGGTCACCATAACAACACCCACCCGTAGCATGCGCTCAAACAGGTACAGTTGAAGTCGGAAGTTTACCTTAGCCAAATACACTTAAACTCAGTTTTTCACAATTCCTGACATTTAATCCTAGTAAAAATTCCCTGTTTTAGGTCAGTTAGCATCACCACTTTATTTTAAGAATGTGAAATGTCAGAATAATAGTAGAGATAATTATTTATTTCAGCTTTTACTTCTTTCATCACATTCCCAATGGGTCAGAAGTTTACATACACTCAATTAGTATTTGGTAGCATTGCCTTTAAATTGTTTAACTTGGGTCAAACGTTTCGGGTAGCTTTCCACAAGCTTCCCATAATAAGTTGGGTGAGTTTTGGCCCATTCCTCCTGACAGAGCTGGTGTAACTGAGTCAGGTTTGGAGGCCTCCTTGCTCGCACACGCTTTTTCAGTTTTGCCAACAAATGTTCTATAGGTTTGAGGTCAGGGCTTTGTGATGGCCACTCCAATACCTTGACTTTGTCATCCTTAAGCCATTTTGCCACAACTTTGGAAGTGTGCTTGGGGTCATTGTCCATTTGGAAGACCCATTTGCGACCAAGCTTTAACTTCCTGACTGATGTCTTGAGATGTTGCTTCAATATATCCACATCATTTTCCGTCCTCATGATGACATCTATTTTGTGAAGTGAACCAGTCCCTCCTGCAGCAAAGCAACCCCACAACATGATGCAGCCAGCCCTGTGGTTCACGGTTGGGATGGTGTTTTTCGGCTTGCAAGCCTCTCCCTTTTTCCTCTAAACATAACGCTGGTCATTATAGCCAAACAGTTCTATTTGTGTTTCATCAGACCAGAGGACATTTCTCCAAAAAGTGTGATCTTTGTCCCCATGTGCAGTTGCAAACCGTAGTCTGGCTTTTTTATGGCGGTTTTGGAGCAGTGGCTTCTTCCTTGCTGAGCGGCCTTTCAGGTTACGTCAATATAGGACTCGTTTTACTGTGGATATAGATACTTTTGTACCTGCTTCCTCCAGCATCTTCACAAGGTCCTTTGCTGTTGTTCTGGGATTGATTTGCACTTTTCGCACCAAAGTACGTTCATCTCTAGGAGACAAACTCGTCTTATTCCTGAGCGGTATGATGGCTGCGCGGTCCCATGGTGTTAATACTTGCGTACTATTGTACAGATGAACGTGGTACCTTCAGGCGTTTGGAAATTCCTCCCAAGGATGAACCAGACTTGTGGAGGTCTACATTTGTTTTCTGGAGTCTGGCTGATTTCTTTTGATTTTCCCATGATGTCAATCAAAGAGACATTGAGTTTGAAGGTAGGCCTTGAAATACATCCACAGGTTCACCTCCAATTGACTCAAATTATGTCAAATTGCCTGTCAGAAGCTTCTAAAGCCATGACATAATTTTCTGGAATTTTCCAAGCTGTTTAAAGGCAGTCAACTTAGTGTATGTTAACTTCTACTCCACTGGAATTGTGATACAGTAAATTATAAGTGAAATAATCTATCTGTAAACAATTGTTGGAAAAATGTATTGTGTCATGCACGAAGTAGATGTCCTAACTGACTTGCCAAAACTCTAGTTTGTTAACAAGAAATTTGTGGAGTGGTTGAAAAACGGGTTTTAATGACTCCAACCTAAGTGTATGTAAACTTCCGACTTCAACTGTAGCCCCACCCACATACATTCCATGCATTGAATGGGGTTGGAGTAACTGTACTTAAAATCATTTTGTATGTGTTTTTGAGTATTTCCAAATGCACAGCCCAAAACAAGTACTTTTATTTGCATATTTGAATTTGTTATTTGTAAAAACGAAATAGTCTACCAAATTGTATTTGAGAGTATTTTTAAGTACTTAGTATATAAAATGGTATTTCCAAATACCTGGGTTAAATGCATGGGAGTGTATTTGAGTATATCCAAATACATTACAGTATTCAATTACTTGTCTTTTCGAATACAATATATCTGAATACTTACTTTGAATGTATGTGAAAGTAACTGAGATGAATAGTATTTGATCCCATGTCTCAAACAGATACGGTAGTAGCGCGCCACACATTCTGATTGGCCAGAGAAGCGTTGGCAGAGGCGCTCACAGACCAAACTGATATTAATGGCCCTTCAGGTCAACTCTGTCTGAGAACTGGTACTGAACCCATCAGATCAACTCTGTCTGAGAACTGGTACTGAACCCATCAGGTCAACTCTGTCTGAGAACTGGTACTGTACCCTTCAGGTCAACTCTGTCTGAGAACTGGTACTGAACCCTTCAGGTCAACTCTGTCTGAGAACTGGTACTGTACCCTTCAGGTCAACTCTGTCAGAGAACTGGTACTGTACCCTTCAGGTCAACTCTGTCTGAGAACTGGTACTGTACCCTTCAGGTCAACTCTGTCTGAGAACTGGTACTGTACCCTTCAGGTCAACTCTGTCAGAGAACTGGTACTGTACCCTTCAGGTCAACTCTGTCTGAGAACTGGTACTGTACCCTTCAGGTCAACTCTGTCTGAGAACTGGTACAGTACCCTTCAGGTCAACTCTGTCTGAGAACTGGTACTGTACCCTTCAGGTCAACTCTGTCTGAGAACTGGTACTGAACCCTTCAGGTCAACTCTGTCTGAGAACTGGTACAGTACCCTTCAGGTCAACTCTGTCTGAGAACTGGTACTGTACCCTTCAGGTCAACTCTGTCTGAGAACTGGTACTGAACCCTTCAGGTCAACTCTGTCTGAGAACTGGTACAGTACCCTTCAGGTCAACTCTGTCTGAGAACTGGTACTGTACCCTTCAGGTCAACTCTGTCTGAGAACTGGTACTGTACCCTTCAGGTCAACTCTGTCTGAGAACTGGTACTGTACCCTTCAGGTCAGCTCTGTCTGAGAACTGGTACAGTACCCTTCAGGTCAACTCTGTCTGAGAACTGGTACTGTACCCTTCAGGTCAACTCTGTCTGAGAACTGGTACTGAACCCTTCAGGTCAACTCTGTCTGAGAACTGGTACAGTACCCTTCAGGTCAACTCTGTCTGAGAACTGGTACTGTACCCTTCAGGTCAACTCTGTCTGAGAACTGGTACAGTACCCTTCAGGTCAACTCTGTCTGAGAACTGGTACTGTACCCTTCAGGTCAACTCTGTCTGAGAACTGGTACTGAACCCTTCAGGTCAACTCTGTCTGAGAACTGGTACAGTACCCTTCAGGTCAACTCTGTCTGAGAACTGGTACTGTACCCTTCAGGTCAACTCTGTCTGAGAACTGGTACAGTACCCTTCAGGTCAACTCTGTCTGAGAACTGGTACTGTACCCTTCAGGTCAACTCTGTCTGAGAACTGGTACAGTACCCTTCAGGTCAACTCTGTCTGAGAACTGGTACTGTACCCTTCAGGTCAACTCTGTCTGAGAACTGGTACAGTACCCTTCAGGTCAACTCTGTCTGAGAACTGGTACTGTACCCTTCAGGTCAACTCTGTCTGAGAACTGGTACTGTACCCTTCAGGTCAACTCTGTCTGAGAACTGGTACTGTACCCTTCAGGTCAACTCTGTCAGAGAACTGGTACTGTACCCTTCAGGTCAACTCTGTCTGAGAACTGGTACTGTACCCTTCAGGTCAACTCTGTCTGAGAACTGGTACTGAACCCTTCAGGTCAACTCTGTCTGAGAACTGGTACAGTATCCTTCAGGTCAACTCTGTCTGAGAACTGGTACAGTACCCTTCAGGTCAACTCTGTCTGAGAACTGGTACAGTACCCCTCAGGTCAACTCTGTCTGAGAACTGGTACAGTACCCTTCAGGTCAACTCTGTCAGAGAACTGGTACTGTACCCTTCAGGTCAACTCTGTCAGAGAACTGGTACTGTACCCTTCAGGTCAACTCTGTCTGAGAACTGGTACAGTACCCTTCAGGTCAACTCTGTCAGAGAACTGGTATTGAACCCTTCAGGTCAACTCTGTCTGAGAACTGGTACAGTACCCTTCAGGTCAACTCTGTCAGAGAACTGGTACTGAACCCTTCAGGTCAACTCTGTCTGAGAACTGGTACTGTACCCTTCAGGTCAACTCTGTCAGAGAACTGGTACTGTACCCTTCAGGTCAACTCTGTCAGAGAACTGGTACTGTACCCTTCAGGTCAACTCTGTCCGAGAACTGGTACTGAACCCATCAGGTCAACTCTGTCTGAGAACTGGTACTGTACCCTTCAGGTCAACTCTGTCAGAGAACTGGTACTGTACCCTTCAGGTCAACTCTGTCGGAGAACTGGTACTGTACCCTTCAGGTCAACTCTGTCTGAGAACTGGTACTGTACCCATCAGGTCAATTCTGTCAGAGAACTGGTATTGAACCCTTCAGGTCAACTCTGTCTGAGAACTGGTACAGTACCCTTCAGGTCAACTCTGTCTGAGAACTGGTACAGTACCCTTCAGGTCAACTCTGTCAGAGAACTGGTACTGTACCCTTCAGGTCAACTCTGTCTGAGAACTGGTACTGAACCCTTCAGGTCAACTCTGTCTGAGAACTGGTACTGAACCCTTCAGGTCAACTCTGTCAGAGAACTGGTATTGAACCCTTCAGGTCAACTCTGTCTGAGAACTGGTATTGAACCCTTCAGGTCAACTCTGTCTGAGAACTGGTACAGTACCCTTCAGGTCAACTCTGTCTGAGAACTGGTACTGTACCCTTCAGGTCAACTCTGTCTGAGAACTGGTACTGTACCCTTCAGGTCAACTCTGTCAGATAACTGGTACTGTACCCTTCAGGTCAACTCTGTCTGAGAACTGGTACTGTACCCTTCAGGTCAACTCTGTCAGAGAACTGGTACAGTACCCTTCAGGTCAACTCTGTCTGAGAACTGGTACAGTACCCTTCAGGTCAACTCTGTCTGAGAACTGGTACTGTACCCGTCAGGTCAACTCTGTCTGAGAACTGGTACTGTACCCTTCAGGTAAACTCTGTCTGAGAACTGGTACTGTACCCTTCAGGTCAACTCTGTCTGAGAACTGGTACAGTACCCTTCAGGTCAACTCTGTCTGAGAACTGGTATTGAACCCATCAGGTCAACTCTGTCTGAGAACTGGTACTGTACCCTTCAGGTCAACTCTGTCTGAGAACTGGTACTGTACCCTTCAGGTCAACTCTGTCTGAGAACTGGTACTGTACCCTTCAGGTCAACTCTGTCTGAGAACTGGTACAGTACCCTTCAGGTCAACTCTGTCTGAGAACTGGTACAGTACCCTTCAGGTCAACTCTGTCTGAGAACTGGTACTGAACCCTTCAGGTCAACTCTGTCTGAGAACTGGTACTGAACCCTTCAGGTCAACTCTGTCAGAGAACTGGTATTGAACCCTTCAGGTCAACTCTGTCTGAGAACTGGTATTGAACCCTTCAGGTCAACTCTGTCTGAGAACTGGTACAGTACCCTTCAGGTCAACTCTGTCTGAGAACTGGTACTGTACCCTTCAGGTCAACTTTGTCTGAGAACTGGTACTGAACCCTTCAGGTCAACTCTGTCTGAGAACTGGTACAGTACCCTTCAGGTCAACTCTGTCTGAGAATTGGTACTGAACCCTTCAGGTCAACTCTGTCTGAGAACTGGTACTGTACCCTTCAGGTCAACTCTGTCTGAGAACTGGTACTGTACCCTTCAGGTCAACTCTGTCTGAGAACTGGTACTGAACCCTTCAGGTCAACTCTGTCGGAGAACTGGTACAGTACCCTTCAGGTCAACTCTGTCTGAGAACTGGTACTGTACCCTTCAGGTCAACTCTGTCTGAGAACTGGTACTGGACCCTTCAGGTCAACTCTGTCTGAGAACTGGTACAGTACCCTTCAGGTCAACTCTGTCTGAGAACTGGTACTGTACCCTTCAGGTCAACTCTGTCTGAGAACTGGTACAGTACCCTTCAGGTCAACTCTGTCTGAGAACTGGTACTGAACCCTGCAGGTCAACTCTGTCTGAGAACTGGTACTGAACCCTTCAGGTCAACTCTGTCTGAGAACTGGTACAGTACCCTTCAGGTCAACTCTGTCTGAGAACTGGTACTGAACCCTTCAGGTCAACTCTGTCTGAGAACTGGTACTGAACCCTTCAGGTCAACTCTGTCTGAGAACTGGTACTGTACCCTTCAGGTCAACTCTGTCAGAGAACTGGTACTGTACCCTTCAGGTCAACTCTGTCTGAGAACTGGTACAGTACCCTTCAGGTCAACTCTGTCTGAGAACTGGTACAGTACCCTTCAGGTCAACTCTGTCTGAGAACTGGTACTGTACCCTTCAGGTCAACTCTGTCTGAGAACTGGTACTGTACCCTTCAGGTCAACTCTGTCTGAGAACTGGTACAGTACCCTTCAGGTCAACTCTGTCTGAGAACTGGTACAGTACCCTTCAGGTCAACTCTGTCTGAGAACTGGTACTGAACCCTTCAGGTCAACTCTGTCAGAGAACTGGTACTGTACCCTTCAGGTCAACTCTGTCGGAGAACTGGTACTGTACCCTTCAGGTCAACTCTGTCTGAGAACTGGTACTGTACCCATCAGGTCAATTCTGTCAGAGAACTGGTATTGAACCCTTCAGGTCAACTCTGTCTGAGAACTGGTACAGTACCCTTCAGGTCAACTCTGTCTGAGAACTGGTACAGTACCCTTCAGGTCAACTCTGTCAGAGAACTGGTACTGTACCCTTCAGGTCAACTCTGTCTGAGAACTGGTACTGAACCCTTCAGGTCAACTCTGTCTGAGAACTGGTACTGAACCCTTCAGGTCAACTCTGTCAGAGAACTGGTATTGAACCCTTCAGGTCAACTCTGTCTGAGAACTGGTATTGAACCCTTCAGGTCAACTCTGTCTGAGAACTGGTACAGTACCCTTCAGGTCAACTCTGTCTGAGAACTGGTACTGTACCCTTCAGGTCAACTCTGTCTGAGAACTGGTACTGTACCCTTCAGGTCAACTCTGTCTGAGAACTGGTACTGTACCCTTCAGGTCAACTCTGTCTGAGAACTGGTACAGTACCCTTCAGGTCAACTCTGTCAGAGAACTGGTACTGAACCCTTCAGGTCAACTCTGTCTGAGAACTGGTACAGTACCCTTCAGGTCAACTCTGTCTGAGAACTGGTACTGTACCCGTCAGGTCAACTCTGTCTGAGAACTGGTACTGTACCCTTCAGGTAAACTCTGTCTGAGAACTGGTACTGTACCCTTCAGGTCAACTCTGTCTGAGAACTGGTACAGTACCCTTCAGGTCAACTCTGTCTGAGAACTGGTATTGAACCCATCAGGTCAACTCTGTCTGAGAACTGGTACTGTACCCTTCAGGTCAACTCTGTCTGAGAACTGGTACTGTACCCTTCAGGTCAACTCTGTCTGAGAACTGGTACTGTACCCTTCAGGTCAACTCTGTCTGAGAACTGGTACAGTACCCTTCAGGTCAACTCTGTCTGAGAACTGGTACAGTACCCTTCAGGTCAACTCTGTCTGAGAACTGGTACTGAACCCTTCAGGTCAACTCTGTCTGAGAACTGGTACTGAACCCTTCAGGTCAACTCTGTCAGAGAACTGGTATTGAACCCTTCAGGTCAACTCTGTCTGAGAACTGGTATTGAACCCTTCAGGTCAACTCTGTCTGAGAACTGGTACAGTACCCTTCAGGTCAACTCTGTCTGAGAATTGGTACTGAACCCTTCAGGTCAACTCTGTCTGAGAACTGGTACTGTACCCTTCAGGTCAACTCTGTCTGAGAACTGGTACTGTACCCTTCAGGTCAACTCTGTCTGAGAACTGGTACTGAACCCTTCAGGTCAACTCTGTCGGAGAACTGGTACAGTACCCTTCAGGTCAACTCTGTCTGAGAACTGGTACTGTACCCTTCAGGTCAACTCTGTCTGAGAACTGGTACTGGACCCTTCAGGTCAACTCTGTCTGAGAACTGGTACAGTACCCTTCAGGTCAACTCTGTCTGAGAACTGGTACTGTACCCTTCAGGTCAACTCTGTCTGAGAACTGGTACAGTACCCTTCAGGTCAACTCTGTCTGAGAACTGGTACTGAACCCTGCAGGTCAACTCTGTCTGAGAACTGGTACTGAACCCTTCAGGTCAACTCTGTCTGAGAACTGGTACAGTACCCTTCAGGTCAACTCTGTCTGAGAACTGGTACTGAACCCTTCAGGTCAACTCTGTCTGAGAACTGGTACTGAACCCTTCAGGTCAACTCTGTCTGAGAACTGGTACTGTACCCTTCAGGTCAACTCTGTCAGAGAACTGGTACTGTACCCTTCAGGTCAACTCTGTCTGAGAACTGGTACAGTACCCTTCAGGTCAACTCTGTCTGAGAACTGGTACAGTACCCTTCAGGTCAACTCTGTCTGAGAACTGGTACTGTACCCTTCAGGTCAACTCTGTCTGAGAACTGGTACTGTACCCTTCAGGTCAACTCTGTCTGAGAACTGGTACAGTACCCTTCAGGTCAACTCTGTCTGAGAACTGGTACAGTACCCTTCAGGTCAACTCTGTCTGAGAACTGGTACTGAACCCTTCAGGTCAACTCTGTCTGAGAACTGGTACTGTACCCTTCAGGTCAACTCTGTCTGAGAACTGGTACTGAACCCTGCAGGTCAACTCTGTCTGAGAACTGGTACTGAACCCTGCAGGTCAACTCTGTCTGAGAACTGGTACTGAACCCTTCAGGTCAACTCTGTCTGAGAACTGGTACAGTACCCTTCAGGTCAACTCTGTCTGAGAACTGGTACAGTACCCTTCAGGTCAACTCTGTCTGAGAACTGGTACTGAACCCTTCAGGTCAACTCTGTCTGAGAACTGGTACTGTACCCTTCAGGTCAACTCTGTCTGAGAACTGGTACTGTACCCTTCAGGTCAACTCTGTCTGAGAACTGGTACTGTACCCTTCAGGTCAACTCTGTCTGAGAACTGGTACTGTACCCTTCAGGTCAACTCTGTCTGAGAACTGGTACTGTACCCTTCAGGTCAACTCTGTCTGAGAACTGGTACTGTACCCTTCAGGTCAACTCTGTCTGAGAACTGGTACTGTACCCTTCAGGTCAACTCTGTCTGAGAACTGGTACTGGTACACTTAAGATCAACTCTGCACTGAACTTCCAGGGGTTTGTTAAAATAGTTTCTTAAAATACCTCATTAATAGGTGGTGTTTTACATTTTTACAATGATTAAATGGCAGACACTGATTGCACACAAATCCAACTTCAATTGGATAGGGTTAGGGTAGGCCATTAATGTGACAGTAAACCTCCTCTTGTAATTCACAGCTGGTGGTGCCTTAGATTCGTAATGACTTCATCCTAGCCAACAATTAGAGTATTCTTTTTCACATTAAGTTTAAGTAAAGAATATTATAAGGAATTCATTTACATCATTTAGCAGACGTTCTTATCCAGAGCGACTTACAAATTGGACAAGTCAGTTAAGAACAAATTCTTATTTACAATGACGGCCTAGGAACAGTGGGTTAACTGCCTTGTTCTGGGGCAGAACGACAGATTTGTACCTTGTCAGCTCGGGGATTTGAACTTGCAACCTTTCAGTTACTAGACCAACGCTCTAACCACTAGGCTACCCTGCCGCCCCACCCTGCCGCCCCACATTCATGATGAAATACATAACTGCATGCCTTTATCCTATTGTGCTTTGAGACTGTGTATGCCTGAGAGAGATGTCTAAAGCCTGACTTTTACGATGCAACATAATGAAAATGGGTGTATGATCGGGATAAAATGCTTTGCCAGGTATTAAACAGTGGATCTAATAAGAAAGTTTTCCAGAGAATTTAGCATGGAATGGAATGGTGAAAAAACATCCTTTGGGTAAACAGCGTCATTGGCAAAGCCATGGGAAGTAGGGGTGCTTAGAGAGAAATATATGTCTAAAATATATATATATATATATGTATATACAATCTGTAATTTTTTTCCACAAAATGAATGAACGAGATCTTTAGTTCTCCTCTTTGAGGGGAGAAAGCTACTCTTCAGCAGCACCCGATCCCCCTTATTCATTAGACTTACTTCAGTCAACAGTTTATAGGACAGTCAAAACTATCCAGCTCTTCAAGTGCATGACAACCGGTACAGCTACATTCTACAATACAGGGTCCTGCCTCTTGGTATACAACAAGTGGGATGGTGTCACATTTCTGACCTTATTTCCTTTGTTTAGTCTTTATTTAGTTGGTCAGGACGTGAGTTGGGTGGGTATTATCTATGTTGTCTGTTTCTATGTGGGGTTTTCTCGTTTGGCCTGATATTGTTCTCAATCAGAGGCAGCTGTCATTCATTGTCTCTGATTGGGAACCATATTTAGGTAGCCCGTTTTCTGTTGGGGTTTGTGGGTGATTGTCTATGTGTAGTGTTTGTGTCAGCACTAGTTTTCATTAGCTTCACGTTCGTCGTTTATTGTTTTGTTTTAGTTTGTTTAAAACCTGTCTGGCACCGGGGTTCCGCTAGTAGAACTCATCCCACATTCCACTGAAAAGGCAGAGCGCGAAATTCCAAAAATATTTTTGAGAAATATTTAACTTTCACACATTAACAAGTACAATACAGCAAATGAAAGATACACATCTTGTGAATCCAGTCAACATGTCCGATTTTTAAAATGTTTTACAGCGAAAACACCACATATATTTATGTTAGCTCACCACCAAATACAAAAAAGGACAGACATTTTTTCACAGCACAGGTAGCATGCACAAAGCCAACCTAACTAACCAAGAACCAACCAAACTAACCAAGAAACAACTTCATCAGATGACAGTCTTATAACATGTTATACAATAAATCTATGTTTTGTTCGAAAAATGTGCATATTTGAGGTATAAATCAGTTTTACATTGCAGCTACCATCACAGCTACCGTCAGAAATAGCACCGAAGCAGCCAGAGTAATTACAGACACCAACGTCAAATATCTAAATACTCATCATAAAACATTTCTGAAAAACCGATGGTGTACAGCAAATTAAAGACAAACATCTTGTGAATCCAGCCAATATTTCCGATTTTTTAAGTGTTTTACAGCGAAAACACAATATAGCATTATATTAGCTTACTACAATAGCCTACCACACTACCGCATTCATTCATCAAGGCACGTTAGCGATAGCAATAGGCACGTTAGCGATAGCGAATAAACCAGCAAAATATATTAATTTTCACTAACCATCATAAACCTTCATCAGATGACAGTCCTATAACATCAGGTTATACATACACTTATGTTTTGTTCGAAAATGTGCATATTTAGAGCTGAAATCAGTGGTTATACATTGTGCTAACGTAGCACCTTTTTCCCAGAATGTGAGGATATTTTTATGACACTCAACTATTCTGACCAAATAACTATTCATAAACGTTACTAGAAAATACATGTTGTATAGGAAATGATAGATACACTAGTTCTTAATGCAATCGCCGTGTTAGAATTCTAAAAATAACTTCATTACGATATGCAGTTTACGTTATGGCGAGAGCGTGCCCAAAACCTGGCCGCAAACTACTAGTACACATGTACGACAGATATATGAAATAACATCATATGCTGCCATGTTACCATGTTCTATGTTACCATGATCTATGTTACCATGTTCTATGCTACCATGTTATATGTTACCATGTTCTATGTTACCATGTTACCATGTTCTATGTTACCATGTCACCTTGGTCTATGTTAAAATATTCTATGTTACCATGTTCTATGCTACCATGTTCTATGTTACCATGTTCTATGTTACCTTGTTACCAAGTTACCATGTTGCAATGTTACCATGCTCTATGTTAACATTTTACCATGTTTAATGTTACCATGTTGCCATGCTACCATATACCATGTTACCACATTCTATGTTACCATGTTCTATGTTACCATGTTCTATGTTACCATGTTACCATGTTCTATGTTACCATGTTGCCATGTTCTATGCTACCATGTTCTATGTTACCATGTTCTATGTTGCCATGTTCTATGTTACCATGTTCTATGTTACCTTGTTACCATGTTGTCATGTTACCATGTTGCCATGTTACCATGTTCTATGTTACCATGTTACCATGTTGCAATGTTACCATGCTCTATGTTACCATTTTACCATGTTCAATGTAACCATGTTGTCATGTTCTATGTTACCAAGTTACCATGCTCTATGTTACCATGTTACCATGTTGCCATGTTCTATATTACCATGTCACCATGTTCTATGTTACCATGTTACCATGTTCAATGTTACCATGTTGCCATGTTCTATGTTAGCATGTTGCCATGTTACCATGTTCTATGTTACCATGTTCTATGCTACAATGTTACAATGTTCAATGTTACCATGTTGCCATATTACCAAGTTACCATGTTGCAATGTTACCATGCTCTATGTTACCATGTTCTATGTTACCATGTCCTATGTTACATTGTTACCATGTTGCCATGTTCTATGTTACCATTTTACCATGTTCAATGTTACCATGTTACAATGTTCTATGTTACCATGTTCAATGTTACAATGTTGCCATGTTCTATATTACAATGTTACCATGTTCTATGTTACCATGTTCAATGTTACCATGTTCTATGTTACCATGTTCTATGCTACCATGTTCTATGTTACCATGTTCTATGTTACCTTGTTACCATGTTGCAATGTTACCATGCTCTATGTTAACATTTTACCATGTTCAATGTTACCATGTTACAATGTTCTATGTTACCATGTTCTATGTTACCATGTTACCATGTTCTATGTTACCATGTTGCCATGTTCTATGCTACCATGTTCTATGTTACCATGTTCTATGTTGCCATGTTCTATGTTACCATGTTCTATGTTACCTTGTTACCATGTTGTCATGTTACCATGTTGCCATGTTACCATGTTCTATGTTGCAATGTTACCATGCTCTATGTTACCATTTTACCATGTTCAATGTTACCATGTTGTAATGTTCTATGTTACCATGCTCTATGTTACCATGTTGCCATGTTCTATATTACCATGTCACCATGTTCTATGTTACCATGTTACCATGTTCAATGTTACCATGTTGCCATGTTCTATGTTAGCATGTTGCCATGTTACCTGTCTATGTTACCATGTTACCATGTTCTATGCTACAATGTTACAATGTTCAATGTTACCATGTTGCCAGGGGA